>NW_022900913.1:23295675-23509902 GCF_012274545.1 Fukomys damarensis | reverse complement strand
CTCTATGTATATATATATATATATACACATACACACACATATATATGTATATATATATATTTATATATATATAAAAAGACTAATAATAGCAGTATGTTATGCATTGATAGCAGCAACAACTTTTACAGGTTTTGCAGTCATCTGAACAAAATTATAGACATTCAGCACTTTCCATTAAAAACAAGACAAAACAAAACAAAAAGAAACAAAGAAAAGAATAATATCCAGAAAACAGCAAAGTTCTGTTGCTGTTGTGGTACCTGGCACCATTTTTTTTTTAACATCTTAATCATCATCTGGAATGACAACATTCTAGAGTAATATCATTAAATGTAGCTCTGATAAAGCACAGTCCCTACTATGTATCATAAAGCAGGTACAAGATATTTTACGTTCACAGAGGTATGATACAGTACCATCCTACATCAATAATACTAGGATCAGTTTTGGTTTGAAATTTACTTTGTCAGCAAATAAATTGCTGCCCCTGTTTTTTTCTGGGCTCCTGTCACATGAATTGTTTTCTGTCTTTTCACTTTCAGCCTATGGGCTTCTTTTTGCACTAGGTGTGTTTCTTGTATAAAACATAGTGTTGGATTTTGCTTCTTATTCCATTTTGCCAGTCTTTTTCTCTTGATTGGTGAGTTGAGGCCATTGACATTGCTGGATATAACTGATATGTACTGACTTATTATTGACATGTCATTGGCCTTTTGTTGACTCTTTTTACTTTTTCACCTACTTCTTTTAATTTCTTGCCTTGCCTATTTGATTTGCTCTGTTGGGCCTCATTGTGTTGTTGCCTTCATTGTCTTTTTCTAGGATCTTGCTCAGAATTACTTGTAGTGCTGGTTTGGTATTCATGTCGTTTCTCAGGTGTTCTTTGTTGTGGAAGTGTCTTATTTTCCCATCCATCTTGAAAGAGAGTTTTGCAGCATACATCAGTCTAGGTTGGAGGTTGTTCTCTTTTAGTACTTGAAATATCTCATTCCAGGCTCTCCTTGCCCCAAGGGTTTGTGTTGAAAAGTCTGCTTTGATTCTGATGGGCTTTCCTTTATATGTGGTTTGTTTCTTTTCTCTTACTGCTTGTAGTATTTTGTTCTGTTGGATTTCTGGGCTCTTGATTATTATATGTCTAGGTGTAGATTTTTTTTTTTGATTGTAGCTAGTTGGGGTCCTATATGCCTCACTTATCTGAATGTCAAATTCTTCCCCTCTGTTTGGGAAGTTTTCTGTCATTAATTGTTTGAACAGCTTTTTAAAGTCATTTGTATTTTCTCCTGATACTTCATGTATTCCTATCAGTCTTATGTTATTCTTCTTTGCATCATCTAGGAGTTGTTGGATCGATTTCTCATGATCCCTTACTATTTTTAAGAGACATCTCTTTTCATGGTCACTGACTGCAATCTTATGTTCTATATCTGAGAGTTTATCTTTGCATTCTTTTATTCTGTTGCATACACTTTCTATGGAGTGTTTAATCTCCTGGATATCTATTTGAATCTGTTTTATGGATTCCATTTCTTTCCTATGCAGGGCCTTCATGGCTTCTATCGTGGTGCTGAGCTCATCTATTTTTTTGTCAGTTTTTGTTCTAGAGTCTTGAATAACGACTTTCATTTTTCTCACCATCTCTATGGTTATCTGGGAAATTATTTCCATTTTGAATTTTTGTAGAGCCTGATTGATGTGTTTTGTTACCTCCTGTGCTTTGAGTTCAGGGTGTCCTGGTGGTTCACTATCAGCCTTTTCATCCTCATTTTCCCTACTGTTTGCCATTGGTGAACTGGAAGTCTGTCCTTGTGTCTTGCTTAAGCGTTTTCTCGTTTTTATTTTTGTTGTTGGACTGTCCCTGGTTTAATCTCTGGGTTATCACCCAAATCTTCCTGATATATTTGTGCCCTAGCTTCTGTGTCTCTAATGACCCACAGACATTCTCATCTTCATAACATCAGAGAAACAGCTCATCAAATCAACTGCAATGCTTTATTCCAACTGATACAATCAGCAACACATTAATATCAAGCACAACTTGGACACTGACCACCTGTGGTAGTCACTAGTCTATCACCCTTAAATCATTTGAATTAAATTGAAATCAAGAAGCAGTCCAGAACATGTCTGCAGTGAACAAAATTTCAATATAGTGTATTTACCATTTAATGGCTCAGACAGAGTGAGGATGCAAGTCCCCTGGTCTCAGTTAGCTGATGGCTGAACCCCCTGATGCTGACTGACCTCGGGCTGCAAGGCCCAGATTGAGTTCCCCAACCTTCTGAATGGTTGAACTCCACAACGTTCTATTACAGATTTCCCACGCCCTTTCTTTAAAGATGTTCAAAGTTGGGAACTCAGAAAAATACCGTTGATGACCACCTCTGCCTCTGCAGAGTGGGTCCAAAGACTGGCACAGTCAGGAGGTCTGAGAGTGGGGGGGGGACCCTATGGGTGTTCAGGGGTGCCTGCACGGCTACCTTCCTGGCGCTTGAGCAATGGCAGCTGGGTTGGGAGCAGGCCTGTCTCTCCTTCCAGTGGTGGATTGGGGCCCAGGCTACCTCCCCACACTTCAGCGATGGCAGCTAGGTTGGGAGCAGGTGTGGCTCTCCTTCCTGCAGTGGATCAGGGCCCAGGCTACCTCCCGGCGCTTGACCGATGGCGGCTGGGTGGGGAGCAGGTGTGGTTCTCCTTCCCAGGGTGGCTCGGGGCCCAGGCTACCTTGAAATAAAACTTTTTAAATTAATTACTATCTCCTGAATTTTGACAGTGTCTGTTATGAGTTCACCGTTTTCACTTGTAAATGTGTTAATGTGAATCTTTTCATCTTTTCTTTTGGTGAGTTTGGCTAAGAGTATTTTATTATATTTATTCTTTAAATAACCAGCTCTTCAATTCATTGAATTTTTTTTATAGTTGTTTTGTCTCAATTTTACTGCTTTTTACTCTCATCTTCATAATTTCACACCTTAACCAGTTTGAGGCTGGTTTGTTGCTGTTTCTCCAGTATCTTAAGGTTTTTTTTAAGTTTTTGTTTTTTTTTTAATGTGGGCTTGCTCTGTTTTCCTAATGTGAGCATTGATTGCAATGAATTTTCTTCCTAGAACTGCTTTCCTACTTTCCAGAGGTTTAATTGATTGTCATTAATTTCCAGAAATTTTTAAATTTATTCTTTGATTTCTTCTGTGATCCATTAGTTATTTAGGAGTATGTTGTTAATTTTCCAGGAGCTTTTGTCTTTTCTGAAATTTCTTCTTCATTGATTTTTATTTTCATTGCACAGTGGTCTGATAGTGTGAACAGACCAATTTCAATTCATTTTTATTTAATTAAGCTGATTTTGTGGACTAATATATGGTCTATTTTGGAAAAAGTACCATGTGCTGCTGAAAAGGATGTATGCTCTGTTGTGAGGGCTGGGATACTCGGTAAATAGCAATTAAGGGTGTGGCCCAGGTCTGATATTTCTTTGTTGGTTTCTTGTTTAGTTTATCTATCTCTTTGCAAAAACAAGTTGTTAAAATCTCCTATTGTGATTGTGTTCATTGATTTTATTTTCTCATTTCAGTACTTTTTGTTTTATGAAGAGAGTTGCTTCAATGTTTGGTGCATATATGTCTATCATTGTTATCTCTAATTGAATTGTTTCCTTAACTAGTATGTAATTACCTTTTTTATCACTTCTAATCAGTTTTAGCTTGAAGTTTACCACCTCTCATATTAGGATTGCTAGTCCTTCTTGTGTTCAGGGTCTTGGTGCTTGAAATGTTATTTTCTATCCTTTAATTTTTTAAAAACTTTATTTTTTTACTAATACATATTTGTCACAGATATTGATCACATCTATCATAGGGAATTTATCCTGTACATAATATATATTAATTTTTTTCTATTTCCCTTCCCTCCCTCCTTCCCTTTCCATTTATGAAAGCAGAAATTCAGACATGGCCACTACATTGTGTTTGGTTAGTCCTTTTCTTATGTCTCTTTCCTTTTGTGATAGGTTCTTGATGCTGTCTGAGTCTCTCTGTTAAGGTTTGTGTTTAGATGTCTCATCCGAGCCTCATGAGGATAAGGTGGGACTTTCTTTTTCTGAGGTGGTTGAATCTGGAATAAGTGATGCTGGGGTTAAGGGTGTGTGATTACTAAACCACCACATGTGAGTGATTAGTTTGGCACAACACTAACTCTAGTAGTCTGAATGGGATAAAAAAGACACAAAAACTTGGTGAAAGTTTCTTGTTACCTTTGCTGCCTTGTGTATGCCATGTGGTTTCTTCTGTGCAATGTTTGTTTGCTATCTCAGCCTCCAGCAGATTATAGACTGAAACCTTTATGAACTATAAGCCAAATAAACACCTTCCCCTCTAACTTTTTGGTGCCAGGTATTTTGCCTCCACAATGAAAGATAAGTAACTAACACTCTCTTCAATATGACTCCTTCATACTCAGCCATGTTGAGTTTTCCAGATTATTTTTTCTTAGTAGATCTTTCCTCAGCTTCTATGATATGACTTTGCCTATAGTCAGCCATGTTGAATCTCCTATTCCAGACTTTTGACCTGTCCGAGACTAGGCCCATTGTTTGGCAGGTACTTTTTTTGTTTATTTGTTAGGTTTTACCAGGTATTGAACTTGGGACCTTATGCTTGTGCGGAAGGCAGAGGAACCACTGAGCTAAATCTCTGGTGCTTGACAGGCACTTTTGCTATCCCATGTAGAGGAAAAATAAAGCAGAACCAGCTCCAAGTTAGTGGTGGCTGAGCCAAGGTGTGGATCCATGGTTATTTAGTTGGTTGGGGATCAGCCACTGGTCTAAGCATTCAGATAGGGACCAGGGCTGTGTTTCCAAGCTTAAATTTATTTTTTATGATTCACCATATGAATATAAATACATCTGTGGATACAGATACTATATAAAGATCTCTTTCACTGTCTCCTCTATATGCAGTAATGCCTGAGATATATTTCAAGGAGAAAATATCAATCATTAACAGTACCAGCTACATTTAATTGCTCCATTAACAGTGATACTTTAATAGTAAATATTAAAATGTTAAACATTAATAATATTTTAAACCAAGCTTTCTTGTATCAAAGTGACAATCTGATGAATGCTTTGAACTCTCGTCACAAAATGCACATTACAAATCTTTAATGCAGTTTTAAAATTGTTTGTGAACACCTTAAAACTTACGTGTAGTGATTTTTGAACAGTTGTGTTAAAATAGCCTATAAATAAGTGGTGTCATTTGACTACAAAATAAGAAAAATATAATGAAAACTTCAAAGGAGGAAGAATAAATAGATGGAAAGAATGATTTTTAAAGCTTATCTTTGTATTTACCAACAAAATGATTAGTTTTGTAGTATAAATATGTTATATCTAAATTACACATATTCATTTATAACAAATAGATATTGATAGTGTTCTATGCAACAGGAAAAAAAGATTGTTGGCTTTAATGTCTAATGAAACAAAATCAGACTTCAATCAAGCTGCAGTTTATCTTATGTAATAAAACCATCGTAAGAAATGTGGAAGTTGTTCTAGGATCGTGTGAATAACCTAAACCAATTTTTGGATATTAGGGATTGTGTGATGGGTCAGAGTCAGATAAAACTTTCTTAAGGAATGGATATTTTAGTTGAAGTCTAAACTATGAATATGAATTGGTAGTCAAAAGCATAGGTAGAGAGCATTTCCTACAGGAGCAGGTCCAATATTAATGTCACCAGGTAGACAAGAGTATGGTCGGTTTAAGAAGAAAAATCTAGCCTGAGGTATTGGAACATAAAAAGCAATGGTAGTACACAGAAAAGTCAGAGAGGAAGGCAGCATTGTGCCTTTCTGTGGAAGCACTGGGAAACCTGGGGGGAGACCGACTGAACTAAATTATGATGGTGGCTTTGAGTGGTATCAGGAGAAACAATAAGCAGTGGTGGTGATGGGGGTGCTGGGGATGTAGCTTAGTGGTGCTGTGCCTGCCTGGCAAGAACAAGGTCCTGAGTTGAATCCCTGGTACCAAAAACCCAAAACAAAACAAAGCAAAAAACCCAAACAAGAAGTGGTGGGATTGGCCAAATATTGATGAGAAGAGAATTTGTGGGATTTGGTGCTAGATCAGATAGATGGAGAGAGAAGGACAGAGTGTCTAAGAACTATTTCTAGGTTTTTAGCTTGTGCAACTGAAAAAATGACAATTTTCTTGAGACAAGATGTTCTTTTCTGTTTGACAGACAAGAATAGAGTACAAACTGAGATCATGGAGTTAGTTTGGGATTTGTTGGATTTGAACTGCTTTTAAAACTTCTGCACAGCAAAGTTGAGTTGAAAATATGTAGATCTCTTCTGGGGATAAGGGAAATAGTCTGTCAAGAAAGTATACATGTGGAAGTCAGTGAAATTTAGATAGCATTTGAAGCCAAGTATGGGACAGATTGCCAAGGGAGGTCCTGCAGGACATATATTAAGAGAGTGATCTTTATCTTCCTTGGCCCAACCTGACTCTGAAATCAGCTGATTAAATATACTTTTCCTCAAGAGCAAATATATAATAGCTGTCTTGGTCATTGATAATTTATCAAGATTATTTAGTAGGGTGAGGAAGCTTAAAACAGAGTTAAATGACAATTTTTGGAGTATAATTTATCCAAACTCCTGTAACAGTTTTTTTCCCTAAAACTAGAACTTGATGGAAACTACAAGATCATTTTTATGGGAAGATGAGGGAGGGAGAGAGGAAGGGAAAGAAGGAGAGAGTGGCAGAAGGGAGACGGGGAGAGATTGTTAAACATTTGAATGTAGAGTTACTTCACCTTTAGCTTTTCTCTATCAAAATGTCATAATTTTATAAATATGGCTTAATAACATGGCTTAATAGAGCAATACAGAAGCACTCAGAAGATGTAAGATTCTTTGGGTTATGGTGGCAAAAAAAGGTTCAGAATAATGGTGGCTAGGTATCTGTGAGATGAAGTTAGCACAGTGATCTTGAAGCTATTAAAACAAACATGAAATTGCTTGATAATTTTTCATGAGGTTAATCCTGCAATACAGTGCCTGGCACTATATATTTCACCCAGTGGGCAAACATTATTTCAGGGTGTCTCATCCTTGGTACAACTGACATTTTGTTTTGGGCGATTGTTTGCTGTGGGCTGTTGCGTGCATTGCAGCATGTTGAACAATATTACTAATTAAATGCTGCCTATAATAGTCATGGCTCAAATTTTCCCAGACATTTGAGGGTCTGGAAGGAAGCAAAAATGTTCCTAGTTGAGTACCACTGATTCATTACATGAATGAATTTTGCCTTTCCAACAGGTATTGGTTCTTCTCAGTATTTTTTTGTCCTTCCCAGCTATATCTGGGAGCATGGAAGTGTCTTAGTCTCTGAAGAGTGTAAGAACGAGAACCTCTTGGTCACCCCAAGGGCAGAGGCAGGGTTCACAGATCAAGTCAGGTGCTGATGGGCACATTTAGTGAGGAGCAGTGACACAGGGTTTGAGGCTGTCGATTGCCTATTAACAATCCAGAGTTCATTCTGGGCACACATCCATGACTATTTTATGTCCTCTAGGCTTCATGAAAGAAGGTTTTCACAAGCCAACAGTGGAACCCTTGTGAGATAGCTTAGCAGATAGGCCAGGGGTCGACATCAGAGGTTAAAAGTTACCATTTAATTCCTTTCTCTTTAGGTCAAATTACTTACAAATAACAGTCTGAAAACTAAGGGAGTGAATCTGCCATTTCCTGAGCATGACATTTCCTTTGAAAGCATAAAATTTAATGACCAAATAAGAAGTAGTTATGATCCTTCAGTTTGAATTTGCTTATGTCTGTGACTAGTAATGTTATCTGACACATTTCCATTCTGGTGAGTTCTGTATACCACATATATCTGCAGGCATTTATTGTACAACATTTAGGGTCCCACAGGATTGAGCAGAGGCTGTTCGCTTTCATAGCACCTCGGCTTTGTACATCTACTTTGTAGTGTAAGGCTTACATTGAAGTGATAATGTATGTGCCTGTGGGTTAAGGGTGCTTTCCTATAATAGCTACCTCTGGAGGAAGAAAACAATGTATTCCTCACCAGCAATTCTTCAGATGCATTTGACCATAGGCTTACTGAAGCATCTTTGCATAGTCCTATAAAGCACAACTGAACTGCCTCCTGATATGACATGCTATAGGGTAGCAGCCAAGTGGAAATGTGTATTGTTATGACAAAACAGGTATATAAAATCCTGCTGGCTGCCAGCAGGAGTGGAAACCTAGTGACCTAAATGAATTCAACCAGAAATCTATTAAATGATTTAATTTTGGGTCCATCCAGCTATTGATTACACTTAGAGTGCTGAAGCAGTGACAATTGCAATACTTGCACAGTCACAAAAGCCTGAGTAGAATTATTAAGTAGAACTAACTACTATAGAAAGTGCATCGATGTCTGATATAAAGGGACTAGAATAGCTAGAACAATAATTTTCTGACAAGGTTGATTTACTCTCTGTGCAATGAAAAAATATCCACAGATTGTTCTTGTCAAAACATCAGAACATAACAGGTGTCTCAACATTTGAATTCATTGTGATGTTGAACATGTTTTGGTTTTAAAAAAACAAAAATATGAACAATAGGTTCATGTACAGTCAACCATGATATCTTTCATGCCAGATAAACTGTATGAGTGCAAATACTGCATTGAAATAAGGACAATATGTAGCTAGAGTAGCAAAATTCACATTCACATTAAGATATGAAATGTAGTAGAACCTCTTCGAGTGAAGTCAGCTATGTCTTATTATTTGTAGAATTATAGAGAAGCATGTCTCTGTGTTTTTCCCATGCTATTTCATAGCCAAGCTCTAACTCTAGCTTTAAAAGAAAATACATAAGCAAACAGAGCCCAAACCCTTTATTTTAGGAAATTAAAAAATGGGATTATAAAATATTCTCATCACAATTTAAGGCACTGAGAGTATGGAAGAGTGGGGTATAAGTCTATCAAACTTGTTTTTCTGATTCAATGGGAGGGAGAAGTCTTAAAATATTGACAGAGCTTTTATATTTTGCCTTTCTATTAATTGTATTAAGAATGTAATGCAGAGAGAATGCAATTCTCTGGGTGTTGTAGGAAACATACTCTTATTAAGTCTTGAGCAAATAAAGAAGGATAGAAAATAGGCACATATGATTACTTGGCAGTTTATTATCAATGATTCTGAGATTAGAAAGGTAACTGTCTTTGACTTTCACTAGCTGTAATTAGAGAAAGGGCAGAAATAAGAATGTTACAAGCCACTAAATTATGACAGAATTCATTTGCAAGCATGAAGCTTCTCAGTTTTTGATACAAATGCAGAAGAGAATAGTTTTTCAAAAGTTCCCCTCTTTTTCTATTTCCAAACATATATTATTCATCAGTTACTAGCAGTAAAATGAAAAGAATAATTTGGAGGTTCAGCTCAAACTTCTGGTCTGCACATCTGCCTTGGTGTTGGACACAACCCCGGTCTCTAGTGACACATCATGGCCCGCATTTTTCTGTTGGTCTTGGTTATATTCCAGTTTGTGAATAATAGTAACAGTAGTGAATTACACATTGTCCTAGATATTGAGGAATGCCTTTCCTTTATAAAGACTACAAATTTTTCACCTCATTAATTATTCCTCCAGAGAAAATAAATTCAGAGAAAAAATTTAATGAAAGATTTTTAGCTTGGGAACCAGTTATATGTAGTTGCTGTTGTAGGATTACAGTAAATAAGGTTAAAGAGACAGAACTTCTGTATTCAAATCCTGGATTTGCCACTTACAAATCTTAAGAAGATGATGAGAAATGCATTTCTCTTTCTTGTCACCTCATTGCTATGGTTGGTAAAATAAAGATAGTAATTCTATTTAACTTTTAGCGTTGGTGGGAGGATTAAATAAGTTTTTTCTCTGATATGTAGTAAGTACTTAATAGGTGCTAATTGTTATTGATTATTATTATATCTTATGTCGTTACATCACTTGTTGAGACACTTTGAAAAAAGCTGTATTCTAAGTTCTTAGAGGGGAATATAGTGGGAAATTTTGTTTCTTCTTCACTGTCAAATAAAAATTTCATACTGAATATCTGAGAAGAAATTAAATTGCATTGGGGTCTCTATTTGTCAGACATTTTGGTGAGTATCATTCCAATTAACCCTCCTGTAAATGTACTGAGAAAGTATAGGTAAAAAGACTGAAACTGGGCAGAGTTCAGTTAAAATGTACATGCAGGGACAGAAGAGTGAATCCTAATGTCCTGAGTAAAGTTATTTTCCACTTATTAGTGTGAATGTTTCACTCTCCATGGCACCACAATGTGCCCTTTGTAGTGATAAGCTTCGCCAAAGGCCTCTTCTGGTCATGGCCACTCCAGCAAAGTCAGCCCCGGGCAATAATGAACCATCACCCTTCAGTGAAAAATGTACATGCAGGGACAGAAGAGTGAATCCTAATGTCCTGAGTAAAGTTATTTTCCACTTATTAGTGTGAATGTTTCACTCTCCATGGC
Source organism: Fukomys damarensis (assembly GCF_012274545.1). Lineage (NCBI taxonomy): Eukaryota > Metazoa > Chordata > Mammalia > Rodentia > Bathyergidae > Fukomys > Fukomys damarensis. The sequence goes on along the minus strand of NW_022900913.1, from coordinate 23,499,352 downwards.
ACCACAATGTGCCCTTTGTAGTGATAAGCTTCGCCAAAGGCCTCTTCTGGTCATGGCCACTCCAGCAAAGTCAGCCCCGGGCAATAATGAACCATCACCCTTCAGTGAAGAAAATACATGTTTCACTCTCCATGGCACCACAATGTGCCCTTTATCTGGTCATGGCCACTCCAGCAAAGTCAGCCCCGGGCAATAATGAACCATCACCCTTCAGTGAAGAAGCTGATAGACCTGATTTAGGTGGAGTTGCTTCCTCTCTTACCTACTTCCTTGCTAGACTCTCTCTTTCCTCTTCACAGAAATCTAAGGCAGTTGTACTTTATAGAAAACCTGACAGAGCCTTGACGAAGATGAGCCAGAATTTAGAATTCAAAGAGTGATATATTCAAAATCTTGCGAATTTTAAAAAGTTCTTAGGTCTAGAGGAATGTTAGGAGGCTCTAAAATACGTCTTGCAAAATATAGCAGGGTATTACATGGTTAGTTTAAGAAAAATGAGAATGCTGCTACAGTAGCTGGGTTGGGAACTGAGTTCCATGTGAGCTCCAGTCTGCTCACTTGCCATCTGTGTTGATTAAGTTTGAACATCAACTTGACCGAATTAAGGAAAGCCTGGAGACTTGGTATGGCTTCAGGGTATTTCTGTAAGGATGTTTGCAGAGGAGATTAGTGCAAGAGGCTCAGTGGATCGGGTAGAAAACATGACCCTGCACACCTGCAGGCACCATACAAGAGGGCTGGGGCCAGATACAACAAAGGCAGATAGAGTGGATGTTTCTGTCTCCTGAGGTTGAGACACAATCTTCCTCTCCTGCCCGTGGACATCAAAGCAACAAGCTTCTCTATCTTTGGTCTTTAGAACTTACACTAGTGATCCCCTGAATTCTTTTTGGCCTTGGACTGGAAGCTACACTGGGAGATCTGCAGGTTCCAAAGCCATTTAGCCTTGGACCAAGCCATGCTGCCAGAATCCTAGAGTCTCTAGCTTGCAGATGGCCTGTCACAGGAGGACTTGCCCTCCCTAACTCATTGAGCCAATTTCTCTAGTAAATTCCCTCTCCTGCATCCATACAGGTTGTGTCTTTTTGGAAAATCCTGACTAATACACCACACTATGTTGAAAAAGGTTCTGAAGTTACATTCAAGCACACACAGAAAGGTTGCTATCATGAGTTAACAATGTCCTGCATGGGCATGGAAAGGAGATTTGATATCATTCAGCTATTTGTTACCTTTGTGTGAGAAGCAGTAACAGATTTTTCAGTCAGTTCAAATGTGGCAGTTATCATCCACGAGTTAGTTTTACAAATCCTTCTGGTTGCTTAGGTGGGCTTCTTTCCTCACTAATCTTTATGTATTCCTCCTGAAGTTATGCACTGTCTTGAAATAAGAGCTATTCTTTGGTCAGCTAGCTTCATTATTCTGCTGAGAGCAATAAAAACTAAATTCTGACAAGGGACACCCACACATCACTACATTTATTTTAATGTTTTGGAAAGTATTGGGGATTTTTTCTTAGAACTTGTACTATATCAATAATATCACATATTTAAGCAGCAGTAAATTATGAAAAGAACAATAAGAAGCATTTTAATAGTTTAGACTGAGTTTGAAGGATAAACCAATATTTCTATATTCTATTAAGTGACATAATTCTTTGAATATAGAATTGCATAAAACTAAGTTGTATGATAACGTTCTTTCAAATTTGTGTGTTTTATTTTGATTTTACTGTTCATGGATGATTTCCAAGGGTAAAATTAAACGATGGGAAGATTAATGCTGTAAGGAGTTTTAAAGGATTTTATTTCTACATTGACTGATATGCACTTAACCTTGAATGATATTGATCCATATTTAATAGAGAAGTGGGTAGATCCTCTCTCAGAATATCTCAAGTGAAGTATTAGCAATTTAAAACAGCAAATGTATAGATAATCTTTTATACATCTGTTGCACACATATTGTTTTAGATATTAACTAATGGGTTAAAGTAAGAAATCCGTAAAAGTAGGTATGCAACTTCTTTTCCATAGCTAAAATGGCATTTCAATTTATATAGTTAATGAATATTTGAGAAAATGTATGGTGCCTCTTTGATACATTTTTAAAAATGTAACATTATCTTGGATTTGTAATTGAAGCATACAAGAATTCTAGGGAAATTAATCAGCTATTCTTTTCTCTAAATGTTACAGCAGTTATATATACTCTTATGTAAGTATCTTTAAACATATGCATAGTGAGATTGACTAAATATGAATGGCTATTCCAAATAATATTTATTAAATTTGAGTGACTTTATTTTACTTCAGAATCCTAACACTATGCTTTCTTTTACAATTGTATCTTCACATCTGTACGTGAACTGCCCTATAGTAAATAAAGTTCATTTCCAGTGTGAAAATGGTTACAGAAGTCAGTATTTTCTCACTCTCTTCCTGTAAATCATAAAAAGATTAAGAAACACGAGAAACTGGGCCGGGGATTTAGCTCAGCGGCTCCGTCTTGCAAGCACAAGGGCCCGAGTTTGATCCCCGCCACCAAAACAAACAAACAAACAAACAGAAAGAAACACGAGAAACTAACAAACATAAACCCTATAGATTTCTTTTTTAGTTGAACCAGGAGGCAGATACGACGCGCATACCCCAAGAAACAGGTAAGACCTGCCAGAAATCTCTGGTATCTGCTGGAAGCTAGGAAGAAGGAATTAAAGGGAAGAAGCACAGAGAAGAGCGAGAGGTCGAGGGGAAGCAGAGTTTAGAAAATATAAGCAAATATACACTTTCTGAAATGGCAAACATGTTATCCTTTGTCTTAACAGATTTGCTGGAACTCGAGTGAACAGGGCTGGAGCCCAGCCTTTGCAGACACTGCCTGAGGAGAGGAGGCGGGCTTATGAAGGAAGGAAGAGGCAGGGCTGGGAGGAAGCCGTGAAATTCTGTGGAGACAGGAGGTACCACTGCAGCCAGATGTCGAGCTCATGGGAGTCGACTGGGAGAACTTCAGCAACAGCGCTTAAATATGACGAATTCTACAGAAAAGAGTCAAATAATGTAGGGAGTAGGGCGACGATATGAAAGGTAGATCTCAGTTGTCATTGTGGACGATAAATGATTCTATTGCACAAATTAAAAAAGGAAGGATGAAAGAAGGTGGGAAGAACTAGAGAAAAATGACAGTCAGGGATTAATGAACTTGAAAAGAGAAAAATTGTGGAACTAATTAATAAACCTCTGAAGTAAGGAAAGCTATATATTTTGCTACCTTTCAAGTTAAAAGTACAAGGAATTTAGAATATATATTTGCATCGCATGTTTAAACATAAAATAATGTTGGAATGACAGAAAACAAAAGTAGTAATAGTGGTTATGGTGTGCACTTGAAGGAATAGGAATTAGATGAGGGGACACAGTGGGGAGTATCTTGTTGTACATCTTGTATATGATTTTAATTTTTGATTGGATTATGCCATTTGTTTAGATAAACAAAATATAAATTAAAAGAAAATAAAATTACTTAAGAGAGAATTGAATTTCTAAGCTTGAGCTGTAGAGTTCCTTTCCATAATGTATATTTGAAGGGGAAAATGCTCTTTACTAGGGACCTATAAGAAATCAGTTAAAGATGCATCATTGTTATAAATGACACAGATGTGCTCTGTGAGATGGTGGGCACAGGAGCTCATAATCTGGAGGACTATACAGTGTCATATTATGATACCTGGTGACACTTGGCAGAGCAAATGATGGCCTGGCTTCTGTAGTTTGCCATAGGGATTGCCTCTGTAGGGCAATGTTGAAAATTGTTAGACATCCAATTTCATATTCAGCTGACACATTGTGTTATAAGAGTTTCCAGAAAACAGAGACTCCCTGATCTTCAAATTTTATTCCCTGAAGTGATTATAGGAAGTGTCTTTGATGGCATAAGAGACATTGAATTCATTCCTCTTCCCCAGTATGTTCAAAAATCTTAGGTTCTCAATTAATGCTGAATAAAGAAAGTGAATTCAACCAGAGCCAAGCCAACCCAACTGGTCCTTTGAGAAGGGGCAGAGACACCCTAATAACTTATGATGACTTCTGGTTACATTACTTCCCATTCTTTGGGAAAAAAAAAAGAAGAAAATGTCACATAGAGTAAGCTTTCTCTATTAGCTGGAGTTGCTGTACCATCAAGGGGAAGTGGATGATGAAAGAGTGCAAACAGATACTGTCAGAGAGGTAGTCGATGAGTAAGAAATGAGAAGAGTAGCAAGAAGTATGCTATGCTAAAAGCACAGTCTGGCAGCCTGGGTTGCGTCTTTTTCTTTACACTGTACTCTTCTTTGACCTAACTTTGCCCTTGAAATATCTCAAAATAAAGACACTTCAGGTAATCCAATTTTAGTTTAGGGCTTATTTTTCCCTCCCTTCTCTCCCTCCCTCCCTCCCTCTCTCTCTTCCTCCCTCCCCCCTTTCCTGCCTCCCTCCCTCTGTTTCATAAGAAATAAGAATTTCCTTTTAACCCGAAGCTCTTTTTAAAAACTGACCCACCAGAGATAGGTCAGAGTGACAAATGAAAGACAATTTTATTTCACGAAGGGAGTGAGTAGCTCAGAGACAACATTTTCCAACAGACTTAACAAAAACTGCCCTCCACAGCATGGTTTCATATGACCTGCTCAGATATGTCTATTTTGTAAGGTTGATCCCTCAAGACTATGCTTTGTTGATTCGAATGAATGGTTAAGGAGGGACAATGAGGATGCAGCCAGGATTGTGACATGCCTTCTTGTAGGGAAACAGAGAGAGAGGCTCTACGGAGATTCCATGCTGTTGGAGGTCAAGGCCAGAAAAAGCTTCTGTTTGCTTCAAAGCCTCCTTAGGGCTGTGATTTTGAGGAGGAAGCTTCCTTTGTTTTAAAAACTGCTGTTGAGCTTGTTATAGTTTTGTTGTTTACAGGAGTTCAGGAATAATTAGAGCAACCATGCACTCTAGTTTGCCTGGAAAGCCTTGGCTTATGCTTATTGTTGCAGGAGAATGATAACTATATTTTTCTTTTCATACTCAAAAATATTTCTGTTTGGATAGTAAATTTTACAGTCTTCCTAGGAATGACTGATTGGAGATTTTAGAAATTCCACTTATGAGACTAGGGTACACTGTGCATATCTCTTCTTTTCTAAGAAGCACGTGAATGATCGACTTCCAATAGATCTAATTGGGAGGAAAGGTGCAGGCATGTATATTTACTTAAGACCATGAAATGAAACCCAGCATCAGGTGTCTAGATTTTCCAGGGAATTTAACTATCACATCACATATAATCAATTCAAGTCATTCAATAATTAGTCTGAATAATATTCCTATATTATCTACTTACCCTGAGGGGTCGAGATGGAGTTGGGAAGTGTTTTGCTCTTACAGAGCCTCTGAAGGTGTATGAGTAAGAGAGGGAAACAAAATTTGAGAGGCTTGCACTCTGAAGTTCACTCAAATGACAACTTTACACAGCTTGTTAAAGAAATTTGATATGCGGTTCAGAAACAACTCTCAGGCTTTATCCAAATAGCTTGCTGACTTCCGTGTCTTCTCATTACTACACTGAAAGTGTACTTTCCCTTTTCTTCTCTAAGGGCATCTTGCGCCACCACTGTTGTACTGCCTTTGTGTGGATCTTGTATTGTGTTTTGTTCCTTTGAGGAGAGGGACCATGTCATAATCATTTTTATAACTCAAATACATATTACTGGGCTGGATTCTGTCATGTGCTCAGTGTTTGTTGAAACAAAACAAGAAAATGAATTATAGACAAATAATTGATTCAATGAAGTTAATTAAAATTTTTTCTTAAGCTTTTAACACAGCCTTAGAGAATCTATTCCAATAACAATAATAATAAAAACTAATATTTTTCAGATCTTCAATACATTAAATGATTCAAGACCAAGTTTGAGATATTTAATACTTATATACTTGAGAAAGCCTGAAGGAATAACAATATTTGCAGTGTTGTCATGAAACTTACAGAGACAGGTTCTAATTGGAATATCTTCTCAATACTTCTTTCTGCTGAGAAATACCATAAAGTCATCTTTATTGCAAAGTGTTGACTTCTCATTCACCTAACATGAGTAGACCAGACTTTTATTCCTCCTTTCCTCTACTTCTTCTTTTCCTAAGGAAAAATGCTGGTCTATTTTGGGGAAAACTGTTAAAAACATGCCAAGTAAATGTAATAAAGGCCAGATATATACAAAGTCAATAAATCATTTCTAACTCAATTTTTGAGGGGTCTGTGAACTCTATTTGACAAAATAACTACTTATTCTATATTTGAAATATATAACTAATTAGATGCGTCAAAGCAACACAAAGTCAGTTTGGATGCATTTGCTAAGGAGCAGACTGGTTTAATCCAATTTTCAGTCTGATTAACATTTGAGTTTTTTGTTAATATAGAAACAGACAAGACATAGGGTGTGAAGCTGTGAGCTTGTAAAAGGGAAGGGGAAGTAGGGAGAGAGGGTAGGGGAAAGGAAAGAAGGGAAAGAAAAAACATAAGGAAAGAAGGAAAAAACTTTTTTTTTTGTAAATAGGGAAGGGAGGAGGGGTGGAAGGGAGGGAAAGGAAATGGGGAATAAAGAACCAAGGTATATCATGTACGGGTACAAATTCCCAATGATGAATGTGATTATCTACACCTAAAATGTATCAATAAACGTAATAAAAGTGTACAAATGAAGTTAACTTGGAAGACCTCTACAATGATTTTATTTTGGTACAGTCCCACAATTTTAATACACATTTAGCAATGAATCTATGACTCAGAGTTGAAGCAGGGTTGCATAATTACATATTTTATTGAAAATGCTCAAGACAATTCAAGTGGAAGTAGATCACAAGCCTTCAATTATTCATATTGGCTCTCTTGATCAGAACGAATGCACTGGGTAATTGTACACTTTTCCGTCCCTCTGGCCTGATAAACTCTAATTGATTTAGGGGATAAGGCGTCAAACTGAACTTCGTTTTGGTTGTTTGTTCTTTGGTCTCAGATTTAAATATGGAACTTTGACTTTAAATAAGGACGGTCTACACTTACAAGATGGCTGGAAACTCGAGTCTTTTTCTTCAAGTGGATTTTTCTGAGGGCTGTCTGTCTCTGGTTGAGATGATTTCTGTGGATCTGTTGTTAGGTGGTGCACTAATGCATTATTCATGATTCCTGGCTGCTCTTTGTACAAATAAGCAGGACCATGTTCTGCAGTGATTTTTCTATATGTGCTTAGTCTGCAAATTTCTGAAAATATTTACACAGTCAAGTATAATTTTTTTCATAATATTAATAACTCACTTTCAGGATAAGTTATCAGGGATGAATAACTTATCTAATGTACTTGTGTAAAACATTTAAATATTTAACGTGTAAAAAGTAAAAATCTTCCTTCACTGAAATTACTCAGTGAATATATTTTCTCAGTAATATGAAGATTTTATAATATTGATTTATTACATCAAAAAATAAATTCCAAACTTACAGGACAAAACCTTATACTAAATATTTATAGTTTGAAAATAAACCTTATTAGATTTCTGTGTGAAACATTAATTATATTGAAGGAAGACAAATTAGTTTTCATTCCTTATATATGACCAAATTCATAAAATCTTTATTTACCAATTTATTTAAGTAGCAATCCTTGAATACAAGCCTTGTATATAAGTAGTAGAATGTATAAACATATACTATTAAAACGGGAGAGATATTTGTATAGATATTTGTATAGATTATTATATTGTATAGATTTGTATGCATTGTAGGAGGGATGATGTCAGGTTAAAGAAGACCTGATTGACACAAGAATTTGAGAGTTGCTTAGTAGTTTCAAGTCTGCCATTACACCAGTGGTATAAGCATAGTGCTCTTACTCTCTACTCATTTATAAATTAGCTGTCATGTTTGTCCCGCCCACCCAAAAGGTTCGTGATGATCAAATCAAATAACACCTGTGAAGAGGCTTTGTAAAGTATCCAACACTATATCAATTTGGGTACTGTTATTTCATTAGGTTTTGGCACTATGCAGTTATGTCCAATTGATAGATTATGGGACCGTATATTCCTAGGTATCTATTGAGAAAGCTTCCAGTGAAAAAGACAGTCTCATTCGTTTTCTTTGATATGATAAGATTAAGACCTAGGAGAAAGCTTAGAAAATAAACTTTAAAAGCCATTGCCTGAAAACATACACATTAAAGAGAAAAAAAGCCAGCCTGCCACTTGAAAGTGAGTTCAGTATGTTAGGGGTATTGCTATGTGAGTCAGCTAATCAAATCATGCACACCAGGTTGTAGTGATTCTCTGGATGTTCACAAAAATAGGTCTAATGACTATGTAGCTGAAGGCACAGCGTAAATTCAGTGAGGCACTCTCAAGGCTATGAGGTTCTACACACTTTCAAGGAAAAGTGAGAAAAGAGCCAGATTATCTTTTAGTCTGTAGAGATTTAAGTTAGAAAAATGAATGTCAATGACCAACTAATGTTGAAATGAAGGAAGACTCATTTTGCTGTGTGTTTCCATCAACCTAAAATAAAATGTATTTCAGATATATTTTCCAATATTTTTGGTATTTGGAAGGCTCTGGAATCTTTAAATGTAGACTTTAAAATATTTTTTATTAAAATGGCATACTTCATCAGATCTTTATAGTGCTACCTAAATCAAATTATGAAATGAATTAAGACTTTTTTGTAATCATTATAACCCTTTTTGTATGTCTGTACTTTTAATAAATCTGATTTAATAGCTGCATTTCCAAAAAATTGTCACTTTTTAACTATGTTATATTTTCTACAGTGCACATTGTGCCAGATTCCATTGCAAACACTTCCAAATAGTGAATATAAATTCAAAATGACAGTAAACATTTTAGACATTTGTTAAACCAGGAAAATTGTCTCTTGACAAGTGCTACTTCATGTTGATTGGTTTGAGCCTGTAATATTTCATGTGAAAATCCTGTAAAATTATGCTACATTACTAGAGGAAGACTATTCTGCAAAAAAATGTCAGTCCTACAAACCAGCAAGGTATTTAGAGTGCTATGGTGTGTGTGTGTGTGTGTGTGTGTGTGTGTGTGTGTGCGTGTGACTTTAAATAAGTAGTATTTCAAATAATATTTTGGTTTAATATTTCATGATCTCATCTTTGAAGGTATAATCCAAATTAATTAATTTATTGCTATCATTTTACTCTTTTGTGATGTCTTTTTCCTGGTATTTTATAATACTGTCCGGTATTATTATTATTATTATTGTTAACTATTAATTAATTAATTAATTGGGTACGAGGGATTGAACTCGGGTCCTTGTGCTTGCAAGGCAGGCCACCGAACCACTGAGCTAAATCCCTAGGTATAATCCAAATTAATTAATTTATTGCTATCATTTTACTCTTTTGTGATGTCTTTTTCCTGGTATTTTATAATACTGTCCGGTATTATTATTATTATTATTGTTAACTATTAATTAATTAATTAATTGGGTACGAGGGATTGAACTCGGGTCCTTGTGCTTGCAAGGCAGGCCACCGAACCACTGAGCTAAATCCCTGGCCCTTGGCCCTTAATATCCAGTATTATGATAATAAGAAATATTGAAAAATGACTCAGAAGTCAAAGAACTGCACCATTTCACTTTGAACACAGTGTCTGGAAGCAAGCATCTCTAATTGGGTGTCTATTTTTGTGGCACCTACTATGTTAATTAATGAGGAGAATGAATAGAGAAATATAATTTTTTTCCTTTATGAACTTAGAACAGCAATGGACAAAGAACCACTCCTATATAAAGAATAAAGGGCTACATCTGTGAGTACTATTTGTGGGTCATCCTTTTAAAGTTCATAAAACATCTTATTAAAACAAGAATAGTTTCTTTTACCTCAGTACTCCTACATTCTCATTCATAGCAATACTTACTGGCTCTTCTCCAACACTCTTACTTTAACTTTGTGGCACTTTGATATGTCATGCCAGGGAAAGCTTAACCTCATGTGACCTCTCAGTCAATTTCTGTGACATATTAGTCACTGTCATTCAGCAACTGAGGATCCAAAAGCTTGGCAATGCTTGCCGTTCTTACTTAACAGTGTAGACCAACCTTTAAAAACTATTTCAACATTCTTGTGAATAATATCTTGTCAGCATAAATCAAGAATGTATAACATGGTTGTTTCAATTATCTTGTTCTCTCCTTGCCCTTTGGTTCCCTGATCTGCCTCTGACATTACCCAAATTCACTCAGTCTGCTAAATATATCTTACTGATTAAGAGGGCACTGTTGCTCTAAAACTTGATTAAAGACATATTATGATTTTGAACACAATATGGATAGTGAATCCACTCCCAAAATCTCCCATAAAATGACATTGCAACATGACATTGCAAAGTATTCGATATACTTTGGGCTTCAATGGCGTCTAATGTGAATAAATCACATATATATAAGGGTGCCTCCATTCTAATTGCAGAAAAAAGAAACCAGTATCAAAGCTCCCCTTCTACAATAAGATTAATTTTTAAAGCTTATTTTGCTAGTGAAACAGAATTATTGAACTCAAGAATTCTTTCAACCATAAATTATAATGGATCTTTATATTTTAGTATGGATGTCGCTATTCCTATGGGATGAACACAGCATATTTACAGCATAGTTGTATGGCTAGTGAATATGAGTATCACTTCATTCATTTATGGATTTATAAAAATTAACTGGAAGTTTTACTCTAAAATACCATTGGAATACATATTATAACAAAGTAATAATGGAAAATATACCAGTCAGACCCAAATGCATAATAACATATAGTTACCTGTTTCAGTGTACATTCTTTAGATTTAATGTTAGACTTTTACTAGTTTTGATCCCCATTTCCCCTTTCCCCATACTACTCCTCTATGTATGTTTCAGTAGTGTGAATATAAGTCAATTAAATTCACTTAATTTTTATATCTCTATTGTGTGCTCCTGAAATTGCATAAACTCATTATTTGAAGAAACAAGTTATTTCTAATTTAGTTTGAAAATAGAATTCCATTTGCCTTTCTACCAGTTAACTTTTCCCAACAGAACATACTTACTTGAATATTGTTAACACAGACTTTAATGTAGCAACCACTGTGTATAAGGGAAAGAGAGGTATAGAAATGAAACCTGAATTTATTGTAGGGTAACGTCATTGTAGAAACTGGTCTTAATGTCTACGTTATCATCAATGGCTATGGGAAAGGCATTTTAGTATGGCTTGGAATATGGGAGAACTGATTTAGTTAGTTGGCATTTAATTTTTCCCCCTTGAATGTCTCAGTATCCTTTTAACACAGCAATTTGTAATCTTAATTTAAACACTTTCAATTTCAAAGCTCTAATTGTAGTTTATATAATTCATGTTTTCCAAAGAACACTGTTTCTTTCTATAAAGAAACATGTGTGTATTTCTTTCAGATGTTTAAATATTTTATCATTGGTAATAGGGAAAAAATCCTTATAATAGCTTTATAATAGCCTTGTTGAAGAGAATGGAAACTACATATTAGAAGTCTTAGAAAAGGAACTAATTTTGAAATTTGACTACATCATTTTTAGCGAGTTTCATAAATGTGTACAATGTTTGAAAGCAGAAAAGTAACAATAATCACAGCTGCACAGCATTAAATTCAGAAATCATGGTGGTTATGGATATTTGACAACTTGAAAATTGCCTATTGCTTATGATTTATTTTACAATTTTGATGAAGGAAAGCTCCTGATCTATTTAACACTTTGCTAGGATAGATTTTGCCCTTCAATCAGGTTATTTCTCATGTTTGCCCTTTTCACTGCTTGCTGTAGTCACCAAACTATCAAAAGGAAAGGAGGAGCTCCCAGAAATCTCAAGGGTTGCAACTGAGAGTGGAGCCAGAATTCAAGGATTCACTGCAGATGGGACATTGGTCCTTTAGAAAGAAATATTGTATATTTATAAGTTCATCGGTCATGTGAGAAAAATATCAAATTGTATTTTCTGTAGCATTTTTCATGGATAAGTCATCCATGTGTTTTGCAAAACTGGTTAATAAGATACCTGTGTATTCTTATCTATTAGAAGGTTGTTTCAAAGAAATAAAGTCAGATGATTGCATTTATTTATCAGAACTAATCAATCAAGCAATGGTATTTAAACTACTCTTAAGTCTGTCAATGTAATTTTGAATATTACCACAAGCAATAATTATTTCTTGGTGTCATCTATGAAGCATGTCTGCATTTACACATGGAGATAGACACATGCATGTAAAAGCTTGGCAGTGAAAATATGAACACACAACCCTTACCTTCATGAAGCCAAAATTCTATGGTTTACTTTGGATATATTAATTAATATAATCTAGTAAGCACATTAAGCATAATCTGAAGAGGAATTTGGGGCATGTGATTGCTGGCTAGATTGTCTCAACTTTAATTGAAACTCTAGCTCTTTCTAACTCATAGTCTTTGGGCAGCTTAAGTGTTTTTGTAATTCAGTTTCTTTATTTGGAAAAAATGGGCATTGTAATAATGCTTTACTACACGGAGCTATCACAGGTTAAATGAGTTAACATTTGTAACACACTTAGTGTCTGGCACATGATAAGTATTGCAAGAGTATAAAATAAGTAAATGAAAGCTACTCCATGAATATTTAAAATAGCATTATAATTTTCATGCATGGAGAGATCATTTGGAAATGGCTTTGATGAAATTTGAGCTAAATCTGGAAGGCAGAAGAGAAGAAAAAATTTAGAAGAGGTCTTTTTAGGTAGATAGGGTGGAATAGGTTGCGCTACCTTTCCTAAGGCAAATAGATTTTCAGTAGCGAACGTGAGGAAGGGGAACATGCTGAGGCTGACACTTCACAAACTGGCCCAGCAACAGGATTTACTTCTGAGTGGGAGAATCACCAATCCAACTCAAATTGTAAGGGTTGGGCATGGTGAACATGGACAGCTTTAGAGTTGGGGTTTTATATCTAAGGGGAAATGTGGCAGGGTTTTCCAGGCGGTTGTGATATTCACTGATCACGGATGTCAGCTTTTTGTTTCAGGATGATCAATCCACTTTGGAATGAGGCCAGCTGTTTGCCTCCCATTCTCTGTTGACTTACCAATGAGCCATGAAACTGGCATCTACCAACAGACAAACTGGCACATCAGCCTCCATTATGGCAAGAGTTGCACTCTCTCTTGCTCTTTTCCCCGCATGACTTTACCTCCCAGCTCATTTTCTGCTAATTAGCTCCTGTACATCTGTACTTTGTTTGAGGTTTTTGGCCCCATTTGTCACTTCTTCCCTTTCACTCTCTGTGCTCTTTCTGGCACAGCTTATGTTTATTCATTTAAGGGAACAACTCTGCCCAGTGGAGCTTTCATCTGTAGCTTTCTACCACAAAGTTCGTCTTTGGCCTCCTTATGCGGAATCCAAGTGGGTACGGGAGTTGAGACCTCGGAGCCAAGCCCATCTTGGATGGAAGCTGACCGGAGTTAGGAAGTGCACCATAGCCCCAGAGAAGGAATCGAGAGCTTTGAGCAGAATTCTAGCGTTATCAAGGAAGTGGAATTCGAACAGAAATCGAGGTCAATTCTGTCAATTGCTCATCATGGCAAAAGTGCAGAGATGTTGCAAGTTAGAGCCCTGCAATCGATGCTCATTTTACCCGAAGAGAAATTATATACTCAACCTACTTCCAACATCCACAGCATATAAGGATCAGTCTGTATTTAGTTCAAGCACCCGGAAGGACTAACCCCTAGGAGGAAAGGGCCCGGAAGAAACAGAGTCTGAAGATTTATAAACAAAAACGCCAATGAATTTTCCTTCCCATGCGTGTCTGAGAAATTAAAATGAGAGTCGCAGCATAGGGAAGAGTTGACTAGTACTGGGGAATGAGTTTAGGGCCAGAAATTGCAGGCTTTTAATGCCAGGAAAGGGGTTTGAATTGATTTCGGGGACAAGGAGAAGGCTGAATACTTTGAGTAATGATGTGTGTGAAAATTATCTGGCAGTTGTCTACAAGCTCAAATACATAACAGTAGAAGAGAAAGAGACGAGTCCAATTACGATATCCTTTATTCATAGAGACAACACTTTGAGTTTTATGTTTTTGGTATTTAACATTTAGTAGGTGCCTACTAAATATTTTTGTAGTGAGAGAATAAAGTAATTTTCCACACACTCCTTGAATTAGTCAATACATTTATGTTCAACTAATCTAACCCTTTATGTGCTGTATTAACTGATCTGACAGTTTTTCTGAGTATTTCCTGTCAAAGGGAAATTCAGCATGTATTGAGGCAACAAATATCCTTGGTGCAGTGGCATTTCTCTGCAATTAAGAAAGTTTCTCCTTATAATGAATTGGAAAGAAGTTAATTGTCATTGTCTTCTTTTCCTTGCTTTAATGACCACACATCAGTCAAAGGTTTCTAGCGTCATATAAAACTTTCAATACTGCCTCAGAGGTGGCTTCCATACCCTCTAGCTAAAGCCAGTGCTCTTTTTACACGCCCCATTAGCAGCTCTAACTTGAAAATACTCACTGCATCAGCCATTATCACTGAGGTTTTCTCTGCTGATCCTCAGTGCTTAGGACAATCCTGGAGCAGAGTAAGTGTTCTTAAATAGTCATCTATTGGTGATTTCTTGATAGCAGCCATTCTTTGTGGGGTGAGGTGGAATCTCAGTGTTGTTTTCATCTGCATCTCTTGAATGACCGGTGATGTGGAACATTTTTTCATATATTTATTTGATGCTTTTACTTCTATGTCTGAGAGATGTCTGTTCATTTCAGATATCCATTTTTGAATCAGGTCTTTACATTGGGGGACCAATTTTTTTGAGTTCTTTATATATTCTAGATAATAGTCCTTTGTCTGAGGAGCAGCTGGTAAAATTTTTTTTCCCACATGAGAAAGGAACCCTTCTCCATTGTTGGTGGGAGTGCAGACTGGTGCGACCACTATCGAAATCAGTATGGAGATACCTCAAAGAACTAGAATTAGAGGTTCCATTTGACCCAGCCATCCCTCTGCTGGTTATCTTTCCAAAAGAATTAAAAGAAACATATCACAGTGATGTATGCACATCCATGTTTATAGCAGCACAGTTTGTGATAAGTAAAACTTGGAAACAGCCCATTTGCTCATCAGTTGGAGACTGGATAAAGAAGGTGTGGGTTTTCTATCAAATGGAATACTACTCAGCCATAAAGAATGAGAAATTAGACTCATTCATAGGAAAATGAATGTATATTGAGGATATACTCTTAAGTGAAATAAATAAGTCACACATGTACAAATACTGGATAGTTTCTTTATTGTGAAAAGCTATAATGGTACATAAGATCCTAATGGTATAATTGATGATGTGAAATAGGAAGAAAATGGCTAAAGGTGTGGGGGAAAGAAAATAAGGGAAAAGACAAAAATATGAGAAAATGAAAAAATGGAAAAAAAGTATTTGTAAATAGAAAAGGGAGGAGGAGGTGAAGGGAGGGCAGGGACAAGGGGAAAAAATGAGAACCAAGACTTGTCATGTAAAAGTACAAGATCCCAATAATGAATGTAACTTTGCTCTATAGGTAAAATGTATCAATAAACTCAATGAGAAAAAAAAAGTCATCTTTGGCCTGGAATTTAGCTCAGTGGTTCTGCCACCTGCTTTGCAAGCACAATTTCCAGAGTTCAATCCCCAGTACCCCCATAGTAATTTACTATAAAATTTCTCTTGAAAAGATGCTATTCTAGATATTGATGTTATAGAAATAAATTAAAATAGAAAAAGCCTATTTATTTCCTGGAGTTTCCATTGGCAGTGTGGGCAGGGAGAGGAAGGAGACAGGTAATACAAATAGAAACAAATACAATGAAATACATCAACGGCCTTAAATGTGGTACCAAAAAAGACACTGGGCAAAGGGAAAGATTGAGGAATGGCTATTTTAGATGCAGTGTTTATGGGCAAATATTCATCAATAGTATTTGAGTAGAGAAGGGCATGACATCAAGCAACAGGGCAGATAACTCCCTGGATATCTGCAAGAAGAAATTCCAGACCAAGAGTGAACAATAGTTGTTATTAGTCACTTCTTTGTTTCTGAAGCAAGCTACGTGACATACACAGTTTAAGGGAAGAAGAGTTTACTTTGGCTCACAGTTTCAGAGTTTCAGTCCATGGTTGGCTGGCTATGAGGCAGAAAAATCATGGAGCGGGACCTGGCAGAGGAAGAAGAGCAACCAAAAAGAGCAGGTTGAAGTGGAAAAAAGGAAGGCTCCAGGAACTAGATATAATTCTCCAGGTCACGCCCAGAAACACACAAAACTGTCCTCTAGTAATCTCCTAGGTGTCTCTCAAGCCAATCAAATAGAAAAATCAAGATTATCCATAATAATTACTGAACTGAATTGAATTCCCCATTCCTACCAACATCTTCATATTTATTAGACATGCTGACATTTAAAAGTTTCCCTAAACATTTGATAAATAAAGAGTGGGGCCTCTTCCTGCCTCACAAGCTCAAGGTCCTGAGTTCAATCTCCGGTACCCGGAGAAAAGTAAGGAGTAGGTTTTATTTTTTGTGTAGGACCACTTTCTTTCTTTGTAATTGAAATGAACTTTTCACAGGATTGTGTATACATGGGAATATATCTGGGTATTGAGAAGTCTAAAGCCTACACACATTTAAAAGCCTTGTATCAAGGCTGTATATTAAATACACATTTGGAAGCCTATACATACATGTTTTATTTTTATAAATTTTGCAAAACTTTTATAGAATATATGACCAAGTAAACACAACACTGAGACCTTCAGTATGAAAGACCTGAAAACATCAGATTCACTTGCTTCATGGCACACCCACCTCTGGAAGAAATTGTTCATTTGAGAGGAAGAGAAAATCATTGCTCTTTCTATTGTCTCTTCTGTTTACGACCTAATAAGGAAATGGCAGTTTGAGGTTAACATAGTGGTTTTTCTAGGCAAGCACATAATTAATAATTGTACAATTCCATTTCAGCATGAGGAAATCTGGCCATTTTGGTGATGTGGATAAAGCACTTGTGTTTAGATTCAAGGGTTCTAATTTTAGTTGTGTCATTTGCTAGCTGTGGGAACTAAGGACAAGCCGATGAATCAATAATGAATATAAATAATCAAACTATTGGTAAAGTCATATACATACCAAACTGAACTTTTTATGTTGTCAACAGATTCATAAAGAGTAACAAGTAATATTATAAATAAGTATATTACTTTATTACTTAAGGCTACTTATGCCATGTTTGTGTAGTCTTTAAAGTTTTTGATAAAACAAAGGCAATACATCCACAATCTAGAAAAGACTTGACTATAAATTAGTTTGGGGTTTTAACTTTTTCTCCTAAATTTTCACTAAAGCAGAGTGCAGCAACTATAGCCTGCAGTTTAAATTTGACTGCTGCCTGTGTTTGGAAATAAAGTTTTACTGGGACACAGTCACACTCCTTTGTTTATGTACTGTCTATGGTTATACTCTAATTATTACGGTACAATAGTTCTGAAGGAGATCATAAGACCTGTTAAAATATCTACTATCAGATCTTTCACAATAGAAATGTCTTGAATTTAGCATTGATGAATAATGTGACTTCTTTAACTTTGTGGATTTTATAGCCTTTTAATCTTTGGCACTAAATGCTAGCAGAGCCTTAATAAATTAAGAAAAAAAGTAAAAGCAAAAGTAAGTTGCCCACATTTGGACATCAGGTAACATGTGGTGAAAATGGCCTGATTTCCAGGGTCACACTTTTCTATCTGTACTTGGTAGCATTTCTATTCTTCTTTTTTTTTTCTTTTCTTGGGTTTATTGGTACATTTTAGGTATACAGTACAATTGCATTCATTATTGGGATCTTGTACCTTTACATGACAGATCTATTCTTACTGAGGTGAAAAGCCTTTGAGTTATTCTTTTTCTTTTTCTTCATCCACATCCAGTCCATTGGCAAACTCTTACTTGTACCTTCCAAAAGAATCCAAAATCTGAGCACTCTTTGCTTGAAGGACTGCTTTGTAAATCATGGTGCTAAAACCACTGACATGTCTCCATTGGATTACTACCACTACCTACTTACTGGTTTCCATATTTCTGGAATCTCCTGATTTCATCCTAACAACCAGCCAAACAATTTCACTTCTCACTCCAAAACTCTTTAGTCTATTGAGAATAAATTCAAAATCTTTGTTGTAATTACTATCCTGGTCACCGAGACACATACCTGACAGCACAACTTAAAGGAGGAGTGGTTTATTTGAGCTCACAGTGTTTAGAAGTTTCATTCCATAGTTGGCTGCCTACAAGGCAAAAATGGTGTGGTAGAAGGGCCTAGGCAGAGAAAAGTTGGTCATGTCATAGCAGGAGAAAAGTGAGGAGATGGGAAGGGAGATATATCCTTCCAGGTCGTGATCCCTGTGTCACACCTCTAACCAGCTCCAAGCTCATAACAGCAGGCAGCTCTAGCGCTCCCATAATCCAGTCACCTTTCAAGCACATGAAGCTTTCGAGTGACATCTCAGATTTAAACCATAACATTTCACCCCTGGTGCCCCAAAGAGTCATATTCATCTCTTTATGCAAAAGGCATTTAGTTCACCTGTAAGAGTTGCTAAAATCTTAAAGTTCCAGCTTTGCTAAAAAGTCAGAGTCCAAAATCTCTTTTGATATTCAAAGCAAAGTCTTATCTGTGAGCTCCTGTAAAAATAAAAAGAAAGTAAAATATTGCTGATGCACAATGGTACAGGGTAAACATTTGCACTACAAAGTGGGAGAAATATGGAAATAGAAAGAAATGGGACAAAAGCAAGACTGAAACTCATCAGGGAAAACATTCAAACCTGTAGCTCAGTTTCAGTTGGACTAATACCAGCAGTGGCCAAACTCTAGACCACTCTGAAATTTTTTCAATCCACTGGAAAATTCATAACCTAAAACAAAATTTCTAGCTGATAGCTTTCTTTGTTTTTCCTGAAATTTCCTACCACATTTCCCCTCTCTACTCTTCAAACTAATCATTTACTGGAAAAATAAATGGAAGCTGCTAATCTAGTTCCTTATCGGCTGCCATCAAATCTATAAACCAAGTCTTAATGCAGTATCATCTCTTGCTGTCCTGCCCTCTTCCAATAAAAGCCCAGTGCTTTGTGCATTTCACAGACCCCTCCCAAGGACTTCAGGAGCTCACATCATTCACTTTGTCTTTCTATATTAGCCTTATCATCTCTACCAGATAATTTCCATCAGAAAACAATCTCTCAGATCCATTATCTTGAAAAATTAAATAAATATTAAACTTTACAGGCTGCCACTCTGGTTCCCTTCTCCTTGATGTAAATAAATTTTCCAATCATAAAGTTATCTACATATATTACATGTATTTGCTTCTTCCATTCATCAATATACTTAAGTTTGATATGTAATCCCACAATTCCAGTAAAGTTATTGTCAAAATAATCATGAAAGCCTATATTGCCAAATCTTGTGATCTGATTCTTTGCCCTTAACATATTTAACCTCTAGGGAATGTTTGACTTGATTGACCACTTCCTTGTCTTCTAACACTTTTCTTTCTTAACTTTAAGATATAGTATTCTTTTAGTTTTCTTATTACTTAGCCATTTCATATTGATCATGATTATTGATTATTTCCTTTTTTAGCAATACATATATCTCATTTAATATTTTTTTCTATTTTTTTTCAGGTCTTTTATTTTCTATTTCACCTGTTTACTTACAAGATATAATCTAGATCCCAAAATGACAGCACTATCTGTATGTCAGAAAGTCCCAGTTATGTGTCTCTGATACAACTTTCTCTCTTGATCTTGGAACAGATTCTACTAACACCTTCATATACAATGTCTTTTGGGTATAGAAAGTTATGATGTGTCTCTGTGTTTGGGTTTCTATAACAAAATGCCTTAGACTGGAGAATTTACAAAGTACAGAAGTTGGTTGCATACGGTTCTGGAGGCTGGGAATTCTAAAATGAAGAAACCAGCATATCTGGTGTCTGTTGAGACCCTGGGCCTTATTGCTGGTGCTTTCCATGTGTCCTTATGTGACAGAAGGACCTAGATGGGCAAACAATTTAAAGGGGCATGAATTTCAAGGGGTACACATTCAGACCACAGCAATGATGAAAAGTAATCTCCTGTTTTTGTTCTCTAAATTCCTCACTGAGGAAATGGCAAGACAATTTGTTCAACATTCCATTCTCTTTCTCATCCCCCTTATACAATCCATCTGCCAGTCCTATTGGTTTTACTTCTAATATAAATTTTGAAACTGTTCACTTTTGTACTAACACCTTAATTACAGGCTTTATCTTCTCTTACTTAAATAACTTTGGTAGTTTCTGAGTTGCATTCTGCCTTTTATTGCTTTCCTTCTGTTGAAATGATCTTTTTGTAATATCTATCTGACATTGACACTTTTATTTATTTACAGTATGTACCCTGCAACTATTGAATCTAATGGGCCTGTCTTAGTTATTCTCTTGTTCCTGGGACAAAACACCTGATATTCACAAGTTAAAAGAGAAAGGTTTATTTTAGCTCATTTTGTAGAAGTTTCAATGCATGGCTGGCTGGCTTCAAGGTAGGGTGTCATGGCAGAGGGTCATGGCAGAGGAGAAAGAGTACATAGCATGACAGGCAGAAAGCATCAGCCTTTCTTTTTTTTTCTCTTTTATTGGATATAGGATACAAGTGTATTGGTTGGTGCCACCCTCACCCAAGGAGGGGATTCTCTCTTCCATAATTCCATCACTTACAACTATGCTGGACCAATTAATGGACTGATCCAGTTTTCACAAAAGTGCAATCCAGTACTGTGCACCCATGATCCAGACACTTCCACAGAGCCCCATCTATGAGAGTGTGAAGCTTTAGGGGAACGTCTATGGTAGATGCAAGGTGTCAAGGGCCTTAGGCAATCTTAATTCCTTCAGCTTCTACTCTTCTCCCATTCCAACTATGCGGGCCCCATGGCTACTTGGCAGACAGTACAAGGTCTATGACTTTGTGGTCTTTACAAAAATACTTCTGAGAGTCCATTTAGCACAACAGCCCATTTAGGTTTTCAGCATGTGCAACCTTCTCTTTTCAAAATTATCTCCATATTCCTTAGATTTTGGCTAAATATATACCTGCAAGAAAGTCATCCCACCTTTTATTAAGTACTGTTTTTCCTTCTAACCCAGTATTTTCTTTTGATCACAGATGAATGGGTAAGAAAAATGTGATGTTTATACACGATGGAGTGCTATGTTGCCACAAAGGAAGATAAATTTGAGGCCTTCATAGGTAAATGGATGCAGGTTGAGATCATAATGTTAAGTGAAATAAGTCTGACACACAAGCTCATATATTACATGGATTCTCTTAAAAGTAAAATATACAAGAAATACAAATGAAGGACAAAACAGAAATGGGATAAAGAGGAAGGAGGGATAAGTTCAGATATTTCTCCTAATCGTGCATTTCAATGTTTCAGAAATATTTTAGTATATATACTAATGTTTTATATTTATACTACTAGTTTCTTTTTTGTAGTAATCTTTTTGGTTTATGTGTTATACTCTGAGTACTTGATTTAAAGAAAATGATACATAGTGCATTAATTATTGTTGCTCTCTCCCTATTCTGTTATGAAATTTTGTTTTATTTTTTCATAAAATGAAAAAGAATAAAAAATCAAGGCCATATACAAAGAAATCTGCTCATCTATTTTTGTCATTTATACAAGTTTTTAATAATAATCATTTTTTGATTATTCTATTGTGTAGTTTTCCTATGGTATTGACAAATGTCCACACAGTCAGATATCATGATAATTTTACTCTATCAGGGCCTGCAAGTTTTCAACATAATGTGTAGCACTTGATGATGTTTGTAACAGTTACAAATGTTTTTGAATCTTTGAATGAACACATACATTTTTGTAGTAAAAACATGAGTGGTTATTTATATACAAAGTGGTAAGACTCAGCTGTTACAGGGCTTCACAAAGTTAGTACAAAGCACCTCATTTTACTCAGAATACTACATTCTAGATTTTGGTTATTCTGTCCAGAATAAATTGATCCTTGTAGTATTGACTTGGAATTTTGAAAGCAAAAATTACAGGTATAAATTTCGTTATTTTATATCTATTTTTTTCTTCAAAACCCAATGTTACTCTCTCTACTCTGAAAGCTTTGAAAATCAGTCTACATTCGCTTCTCTTCAGCTCAGTTTTTACAGCTTTCATTCTGTTTAATGTCATTCAGGGCTAATATTCTGCTTTTAATTATTGGTCATATTTTGATACAATATCACATTGGTTCTAGAAGTGGAGTACATTTACTTTCAAATCTCACAATTACTTTGGCAGCCTATAATTACTGACTGTCAAATGTTCAGATAATTGTACCATCCATCATTTACTAATGCTGTTTAAAAATGCCACTTGGGATCGCATTTATCAAGTTAAGTTAGTGATACATAATTTTATCCACATGTAAATTCACATAATCACGATGAGAGTGTGAATCAGAATAAAGATATTATGGGGCAATGTACTTTATAAGGCTCCAGATATTACCCACTTCATTAGTCACCTCTTTATCGATAGCAGGGCTACAGGAGTTCAGTGAACTTTTACAAATGGCACTGACCAGTTAGTAATTCAGTTTTGGAGTGGTTATGGCTTAGAGGTACAATGGTGTTCTTTGTGTTATGTAGCGGGTAGAAATCTCAGCACAGATTCTGGTCCATAGGAACATTCAATAAATTTTTGTTAAATAAACAAATTTCAAAATATCCCATGAGCTAACATGGGACTAAGATGTTACTGGTTCCACAACTGTCACTGCTACTGCTACTCATAGCAGTAATCGAAGTAGCAGCAAAAGCCAACATAATAAATCCTTTGAAATCACTTGTACTGTTCCTGCCTTCTCTGTCCTGCTGGAGAATAACATCAGAGAAAACAGTGTGCATATTTCTTTATCTTTTGATTATAACCTCAGTGATATTTGCCTGAGTCTTCCTGCTAAGAGTGACATGTCTTCACTTCACTTCTCTTCACCTGTGAAGAACTTGTCTGAGAACTGATGGATATGGACAAAAGGGTAGCCAATTAGGTAAAGGCCTCCAGCAAGAGTGGACTCCACAGACTTGCTTTTGAGCTTATGGAGTTGAACTAAAAGGCTCAGCTGTTATATAGATCAAAGTGAAAAGAACAAGGTTACACCTGTAGGTTGATGCAACAACTATATTTTCTGAGCTCAGGTAGTAGAGTAATATGATGATAACTAATACAATACTCAGACTAATTAAGAAATCTTGCCTTCAAGTATTTTGATAACACGAGAGAACAGGAAATCATCTGCAAAATTAAAGTGTTAATTTCATGTTAACATTGTCTTAAAGGGTCGCTATCCAGAAGTAACTCATGGGAAATATTTTAGTAAAAGACTTAAAAGCTTAATGGCAAAAAAAGTCATCAGCAGGATCAGGTGTTATAAATTTAAAGCCAGGGATAGATATCAAGTTTATTAAGTACATGGAACTTGTCATAAACAAGTTTGTAGACATCTTTCTGTGAGAAATTGCTTTAAAACTACCCATTCCAATCTAAATTTGACTTTGATCTGCTGCCTGGTAAAAGGAACAGATAAATGACTGTGCCAAACTGCTTACAATATATTATTGTTAAATTTTCTACCATGATCAAGGTCATCTATGTGTTTTGATTTATACTAAGGAAGATGCCCTGTGAATGGAGCATCTTGCTATCCCCGAGGGTGTGTACACTTACCATCAGATGTCTCAGATCTGATTATTTATATTGTTTTTGCTTTAGAAATTCTAAAACTTAAAGTAAATGTAATAATCATATAATGACTATGAGAAAATTAAATATGAAAAATCAAGTTTTTATTACATTATTATTTCTAAGCAATTAAATACAGTGACATTGACTTGCCACTGATCCTCAAGGTCTAGGAAAATTTTTGAAGAAGAAACAATTGCCTAACAATTTATGTGTAACATAGATTTATAATTTAATCTTTCTATGACAAATAAACAAAGGTCTTGGAAACCTTATTTAATCTTTCAAAGTGAGCAAATGTTGTATGTTTGAAATATAGTATATCTTTTCTTCATCTTGTTAATTTTTAAAAATTTGGGATGCCAACCATTGTTATGCTGATGTGCACTGAGAGCCAGTGATGATTTGTTTAAATTTTCACAGTACTGTATGAGATTCATAAATGTGGCATGTGAACCCATACTGTGTAAGGACAATCTAACATTTGGACACAAGGAGTTTAAAGTATGAGATGATCATATAGAAGGAAAGAGAGCAGCTTGTGAATAAATTAGTAGAGATTACTTTTGGTGGACATTGGATGTATTTTAAGTCATGATAATTTACACATATATAGTTCTTTGTAGTTTATAAAGTACTTTCATATACATTTATTTTCTCAATCCGTAAAAGCCCTATTGGGGATGGCAAGGCAAGTATTTTTATTATCCAAAAAGAAATTGAGATTCATAAAGATTATTTGATCTCTTCACAAAGCTAAAAGGTGGTGGAACCATATTTCACAGAACACAGAATTACTCTAAAAACCATTACATCTATTTTCCCCTAATATACATTATTGTCTGTATATGCCATTAGCAGATTGAGGAATATGTCCTTTAAAATTTCATCAAATTTTGCCAGATAGTTTGATAAATAATTCATGCTATAATTTGTGTAGTTAGTTAATTGTCTCTCACTAAACTGTACCCTGAAGATTTATCTCTGTCTTTCTAACTGGATGTACTGTTTCAAAGACTGTGTCCCTCTGGTTCCCATCAGATATAAGTGACAGCTGCCTGTGCTTTAACGAAGCACAAAGACTGGAGAGAAACAGATCATTGCTTTGTACCCTTATCCTTTGAACTATTTAATTTTACAACGATCTCCGTCAACCTGTATTCTTTTAGTCTGTGTTCTAGAAGTTTTAAAGGAGAGAAGGTAGAAAAGTTCAGCACCTAAGTAGACAGCTTTTGTCAGATGTTACTCCTACAGTGTTTTACAAGGTTCTTTTTGTGCTGTGGTAAAAGACAGTGTCTTTCAATGAAAAGGAAACTGATAAATATATCTCCTTTGGTTTATAGTTCTATGTTCCTAACAGAATTCTTAAGTTTAGTTCAGGGACTTAATTTTCCCTCTTGCAAAATAGGACTAGAATATTTTATTTTCTGATATTTTCTAATTGTCACAATTGGTAGTTGGTAGAGTACTGGAAAATGCACACTCAAAATTTATTCTTCAGTTTTCTGTTTTTAGTATATGGTATAATTAGACAAAATTGTCTTCTGAGTTCTGATTTGGAAAGACAAAATGAGCAGTTCTCGACATTCAGAAGCTAACCTGGCTCTCACAGCTAACTCTTGTCATTCTTTGACTAGATATAAACAAGCTCACAGAATACTAACCTCAGACAAGGTTACTCCAACATCATGAGAGATATACCAAGACCATTTTCTAATTCGGTCTGAGCACAGAGAAAAGGTCATTCATTATTCCTGCCACAAAATATTAAAATATCTGTTATTGGCCCCCAATTCATGGCTGTTATTCCTTCATTAATTAAAGCTTTATTTTTGTTCTAGTGTCCTTTTTTTGTCAATGATTTATGGAGTTACCCAGTCACAGATGTTCTATCTCCATCTGACAGCATGTGATCTTGAATGAACTTCTAGTTCCCGAAACTTTCTCTGTGACAGCCAGTCAAGGAGAACATACTGAGATACCTCATGTTTTCTAATGCAATAACAAGAAACCAGAGCTTCCTCAACTACAGGGGCACCGACCTAATGGCCTTCATCAAGAGGATGTTTTCATAGTTTTGATCTTTGTTATTAGTAATTTGAAGTTAAACAAATTAGGTATACTGGTCTAGGTTTTCTCTTCGACATGGAGACATGAATATATATTGCAGGATTGTTAAAGCTATTAATTGAAATATAAATATAATATAAAATAGCCTAATGTCATAATACATAAAATATTCAAATATTACTTATACCACATATACTATTTCCTCTAGCTTTATCCATGTTTTGTTGGTTTTCTCTTACTTCAATAGTGAGAAACCTTTCTCTCATAAGTTTTGTTGAGAATTGGAATTTTGACAATTGATCCAACAGATTTATGGTAACTGTCCTGATTTTGCTTTATTGTTATCATACTCTGATAAAAAATTCTGCTCACCCCCAAAGTCATTGACAACTCTATTTCAGAGAGCAAGCTGAGCAAGAGGGAAATGAATCAGACACCATCCCTATTTGTAAGTGATGTATACTCATTTTCAATAATTTGCCAACTATCACAATAGTTCTCAATGGTGCCTTCAATCCCACATGTCTAGCTTATCTGACATAGTCTTGTCATAGGGCTAAATCAAGGTTTTCATATGGAATTCACTGGCAAAAAGGCTGATAAACTCAGAGAATAACTCAATTTAAATACAACCTCAAAATACTTAAATAAAAACCTGACATGTATAAAAGGAGATATTGAAAACTGTACTTGTTGAAAGTCTTAAGAAAGTCTAACAGGATCATGCACACAAAAATTTCCAGATAATATGGAATATTAGATTCATAAAAGGGACTATCTTCATTTACTTCTCTGAGTGTGTGTGTGTGTGTGTATGCATGTGTGTTCATGTGTTTGTCTATGCACATGAGTATGTGTTTATGAATGCATATTTCTTCATCTATTAAGCAGAGCAAACTAAGTAGTTAGATATATGTGGAACATTTACAAAATTTGATGCCATTCTATCCTACAAAGAGTCTTAAAATATTTTAAGAACTGGTTAATATGTGGATAACTAGTTCTATGGCCAAAATGTAATGAAATTAAAAATAAGTTATGGAGTTAGAGGTTTTTGAAGCTTTCTTTGCAAACCAAAGTAATACCCAATTTTGAGTGTTTTTTTGTGGCTCAGTATCACTACTATTGATGTCAGAAGCCAATGACACCGTAACAAATCCTAAACTTGCTTTGCCATCCTCGTCAAACCTCTATAATGTCCACTGTCTAAAAGAGTCTAAAAAGAAACAAACAAAACCAGACATGAACCAATAGAAAAAGCTGTTCTGACAGTTAACCTTAATTGTCACTTTGACTAGGTGAAGTGGAATCTTAGGTGGTTGGACCATGGTGGTGCTGTCGTCCTCCTTGGTGGATGGTTACAGAGATGACTGTGCTGGGCGGAGGCGGTACTCAGGCGGGGAGGTGAGTCACTGGCTGCTTGGGTTGGAAGGTGTCTCTCAATGGCATACCTCCCCTTTGCTCTGCTGTCTGGTGGCTGTTGGCAACTGCGCTCCACATGCCTTACCACCATGAGGTTTCTTCTTTAGAACCAGCCAGTCATGGACTGCACCTCTGAAACCATAAGTAAAATTAAATTTACCTTTACTTAAATTGTAGATGTCAGGCATTTTGTCCCGGCAACAGGAAAGCCGATCAGTACAGCAGTAGACCAGTACAAACAAGGATGGATATAATTTTGGTTGAAAGAAAGAAACAAGCACTATTCTTTATTCTGGGTCCTTTAGAGGGTTGTTGATTGAGTTGTGGTTGTTAGCAGTAGAAGGGCATTTGGTTGAGCATAAATAAAGCAATCAAGACAAGCAGCTTTGGGAAGGTTTGTGAAAGAAGTTAATGTTGGAAGCAATGAACAATGGAGAACCACTTTTCTTTTCTGAAATTGCACTCTTAGGAACCTTTTTAGATTATTATATGCAATACCCTTTTAAAGAGGAGAGTCAGAATTTAAGCAGGATATTTGCAAGTGAGAAGTGCATGGGAATGAAAATTTTGAGTCGAGCAGGGACAGGTCAATGATAGTGTGTACCAGTCTGTTTCCACAGCTCTGGTTATTGCTTCTAGAGTCGTGTCTCAAGTTCCCCTAATAAATGCTCTGATCCAAGTGAAGTGAATTATGTGGGATCAAGATATACACAGATCAGTATTCAGAGGAAATAAAAATAAAAGTCAGAAAAATGGGTGGGGAAGCTATTTTATAATGGATTAAGGTAAAAGTTCCACCATGACTATTGCCTCCACTTTTCACCTTGCTGAACACACTGGAAAGTGGGAAAAAAAACCCATAATGCCAGAAAAAGAACCTGTTCTTTCTTCTACTTAAGAAAAACAAAGTGTGATGCTGAATGAAAGGTAATTTGAATGAAGTGCAACCCAGCTAGATTCCTACATTTTAGAATCTTCCATTTGACATTGAGAATGCATATACTAAAATTCAATGAGAGAAGGAAGGAATTAATTTTTTGGAGCCCTGTCTCTCTTTGCTCTGAATTTCAGTTTTTATTTCTTATATAATTTCTTCCACAACTCATTTTATGTATTCATATTTCATTGACAAATATAGTATGAACAAGGATAGAAAACTACTATAATTTTTCCTTGTTCTATTTTTAAAAATTAAAGATCTTAGAAAAGATTACAATGACTTTTTTCTTTAATATTGACTCAATGTGAATTCTAATTTAGTTTCTGACCCTATTTTGAAGATATTCCAAACACTTTCTTTTTTTTTTCATTTTCTACTAAAATAATAATTTAAGAGAAAACTCAGGACATCACATATGTAGAATATATTTTTCTCTTCATTTATTTCACATACTCTTTACCACATAATAGGTATTTAAAATACAAATGCAGTAGATGCTTGATTTATGAACTCAATTCATTCCCAAGGGCTGGTGGTAACTCCAGTGGATCACTTGAAGTCCCAGGATCCTCTACACAGCCTTCAAAGTCTTCTTCCTGTGTACAGGCGGATCTCAGTGTCCTTAGAGAGACATTGGCCCAGGATTTCTCAGTTAACCCCACACAGTCAAGGATGTTGTAATGTTCCTTCCATAACACTTTAAGGGTTAAATCTGTAGTTAAATCATCCAGAAGCACAAGTGGCCAGCATTTGGGTAGTAACTCAAAACGGTTCTTAAGGTAAATCTAAAATTCTGATCATAACGTAAGTTGTTTGTATGTCAGGCTGATCATAACTCAGGGGTTCACTGTGTCATTTTAACTCACTCATATGTAATAAAACATAGTTCACAGTGATGAAAGGAAATTTAGAGCTTTGGGCTCTAATTTCTCTTTTTGGTACTGGGGATCACACTGAGGACCTTGTACTAGTGAGGCAGGCAGCAGAACCAGAGCTGAACCCCCGGGCCCTGGGCTTTAATTTCTTTATCATATAGATGAAAATAGGTAAAAATTAGTGCAAAGTAAAATGACCTAAATAAATTCACAATATTTCTCACATAGCTTCTTTCTTATTTTTGCTTTAATGTAAAATTTCAGAAAAGTATAATTTAACAAGAAGATACTTTCATAGCTATTACAGCCACTAGCTACAAAACACCTCTGAACACCTTCATCAGAAGGAAGCTCTCACATTATAACCAGCTCAGTAAAACTGGTTAAACATTTATTTAGTAGAGAAATGAAAACAGATTCTGCCTGCAATTAAAAAAGGTCTGAGGTAGGTAGATGATCAGCTGATTCAGACATAATTTTTGAAAAATGTTCAGAAGTTGAATTTTTCATTTAATTGCCATTTGAACTTTATAACTTTTAAAGCTCTATTAGTTAGGGCCCCACAAGGAATGAGGTGACGATCAGTTGGGTAACAGAGGGGCATTTAATAAAGGAACTGCTACTTCCAAAGTCATGGAATTTAGGGACGTTAGTGGGGGACACTGTAGTTCTCTGGGGATAACAATAGTTTGTAGTCCTGTGGTTCTTGAAGTGTGAAGGAGTACTTCTTGGAACACAGAGAAAGAGTCACACGGAGTGAGTCACCTGACAGAAACTGTAGTCCTTCGAAGGAACAGTGATGTCTATCAAAATGTCACTATTCAACTGCCTTCTGGTTTCCCGTTGTACCCACCCCCGCCCCCCACCCCTGCTGCTGCCCATAAGCCAAAGTCCTGAGTAAGCCAGAGGGTGAAGCATCCTGTTGATGTTTTCAGAGTGGTCACTCCCTCTCCTAAGACACACAGCTTAATGGAGAAGGGCCAAAATGAAATGTGGAGAAAAACAGAACATAGATAGCATGTGGGCTCATATGAATAATGTAAGCGTTTACTCAGAAAACATTTTTTGAACATCTATATACTATGTGCACTACTAGGTGTGGGATACAAAGATGAACAGAGACTAATTTTCAGAAAAGGAGAAATAAATGTTTTCTCATATCTTTCTCTCATTTTGAAAGAGATTAAAAAGGGACCAAGGAAAACAAAAATAGGAAATAAAATTCACCAAGCAGGGAAAAAAACCTGTGAAGTATAAAGTATTTATTTATAGAAAACATATAATAAAAACTACTCCCATCCCAGTCTCCATATGGTCCAAAAGATAAAAGCTTGTAAAAATTATTCTGGACCAAAAAATTCCCATAAATGAATAGTAAGCCTACATTGTATGAGGAGGCACACAGAATTGATTCATGCTTAATAAACCCTGCAATTAATAAAAACTTGTTCCTAAGCTACTCCCTCCCCTGGGGAGTTCTCAGTATTTTATAGCCCTTGTCTAAGAAGCAGTATAACTCTTCTGTGTTAGGAAGAATAGAATAAGTAGTCAGTAGGATGGGTATTTTCCCCTTCTTCTGTACTTTGAATTCTTTAAAAGTGATTCAAAGCTTTGCAGCTGTGGCTCTTGTGGAAACATTTTTATTTTATATGGCAATGAAAGAGTAGCTGTTCTCTATGCCATGGTTGCTGACATAATAACTCTTATAGTGGTTAAGTTCTAAATTATCAACTAAACTCTGTGCTTTTGAAAACAGAGAACAAAACAATCTTTCTTAGCTATTCCTTGACCTTTTGTTTGATTCATGATAAATGATTATGACACAGATCTACACTGAGCCTGACATAGACTATGGTGTCAAAAATAAGCCATTTAATCATTGATTGTTTTCTTAGTCTGCTTTTCAACTGTGTAAAAAAAAAAAGACCTGGTTGCTTATGCATATATTGTATTTGTTGGGATTAATTTTTACAAGTTCTTAAAGCCTTAGTGAGTTCTTTTCAGGCTATGACTTATCTGTTAGATTTGTCACTAAGGCTGGCCACGGAAGGAAGAAGCTGCAGAGGATGCCCTTCCCAGCCAGGTTAGGAAAAATAGTTTCTCACAAGACACCACAGTGTTTTCTACTCCAGAAACTCTGACAGACATGAATGTTACCAGCTAGGAAATCAAGTGTGACCCAGCTGTCAGATGGGATATCCCACCCTGGAGGCTTGCTTAAACATCTGCTTATACTTCATGGAAGCCAATGAAGCCAACTCTTCTCTAAGTCAAACAAAATACCTGCCAAGAGCTGGAGAACTGTCAGGTGACCAAGGAGATATTTATAGTGAAAACAATTCAAATTGAGCCCTAGTAATTTAAAATATTCTTTGGTCTCTCTATTTCTCTGAAATTTCCAGTAACATCCTGCAGCCGATCAAGCAGATGTACTTTGTCTTCATCTTTGCCTTAGTTTTTGATGAGAGAGAGAGAGAGAGAGAGAGAGAGAGAGAGTGTTTTGGTATCAGTGATCAAACTTGGGACGTTGAGCTTGCAATGCAGGTGGCAGAGCCACTGAGCTAAATCCCCAGGCCTTTGCCATAGCTTTTGCTACTGACAGTAATACTCTAGAGATCTTTCCTTCTGTGCCAAAAACCTTATCAATGTTGTTCTCCAAAGAAAGCTCTAATCTTTTCGCTAAAGGGCAAATGAACTTTTATTAGGATAATAACATTTTCCCTTTTGTTGTGATAGGCAATATACTTCCTAAGAAGATAATCTAGTATTTCCATTTTCTTTCTGTAACCTTGGGAGACAGAGGACATATAGAGGTTGCATAATAAGGTAATTACAAATCTGGCAGCTGTATCACTTGAACAACACAAGTCTATTGTATCAAGTGTGTTGATAATGTCACTTAGAACCCTTAGCATGCATGCTGTTCTTCAGCTTTACAAAAGTATGAACACTGAGTAATAAAATAGAAGTTGTTTTATGCTTCAGGTTTTGTTTGACTTTTGGTTTCTGACTTTCGGAGAGTCTCTAACAAGAGAAGAAGTTATATGATTGGTAATGACCTGAGAAGGTATATCTTAATTTTAAATTTTATTTCCAAAGTAGTATTTCATTCCCATTCAACCAAACATGCTTTACTGAGGATGGGTGATAGTAAGTTAAAGTCCACAGAAAAAACTCATTGAATCTCTGGAAGGAAGAGTTACCAAGTGAGAAAAAGGAAGGATTGTATTCATCTAAGCTATATCGCATTTCTTGATGTGTGGCAGAGTTGCACTATAAAGGAGAGAAAAGTAGGGTTATTACTATTGAAATGGCTTTGTGGTCCTATATCTGGCCTTTTCTATTTAAAGTACACATTAAATTGAGAAGCTGTCTGGTTGATGTCACATGACTTTTAGTATAGACAAAGAAAGCATGATACAGGGTTCAAGAGCAGAGTCATTTTAGTGCTTTAACTAAACAATCAAAAGAAAAAGCAAATATCAGGGAATATTGAGGACTCATCAATATAGAAGGGAAAATAAGTGAATGTTAGAGAATACACTCATGACATTTGCATTTTTATTCTCTATCAATCTGATTTCAAAATAAATACTTTACTGCATGAATCAGGTATGAGAAGCTGCTGGAAATTGGACACACTCTTGTGGCCCAGCTTATTAGTTTAAAAATTATTTATATATTTCTCATTGAGTTTATCGGTACATTTTAGGTATACAGCACAGTACATTCATCATTGGGATCTTGTACCTTTATGTGACATGTCTTGGTTCTCATTTTTACCCTTACCCCTGCCCTACCTTCATCCCCTCCACCCTTCCCTATTTACAAAAACTTTATTTCCATTTTTTCATTTTCTCACATTTTAAATTTTTCCTTATTTCCTTTCTCCTACCCTTCCCACTTCCCCTACAACTTTATCCCTTTTCTTCCTATTTCACATTGTCAATTATACCATTTGGATCTTATTTACACTTCTAGTTTTTCACACCAGAGAAACTATTCAGTATTTACCCATATGTGTCTTATTTATTTCACTTGAGTATGGCCTCAGTATGCATCCATTTTCTTATGAATGTCTCTAGTTTCTCATTCTTTATGGCTGAATAGTACTCCATTTATAGAAATATCACATCTTTATTCAGTCTCCAACTGATGGTCAATTGGGCTGTTTCCAAGTTTTAGCTATTACAAACTGTGCTTCTATAAATGTGGATGCACATATATCACTGTGGTATGATTTTTTAAATTCTTTTGGAGAGACAGCCAGCAGAGTGATAACTGGGTCAAATAGAACATCTAATTCTAATTCTTTGAGGTATCTCCATATTGATTTCCACAGTGGTTGCACCAGTCTTCACTCCCACCAACAATGGAGAAGGGTTCCTTTCTCCCCACAACCCCGCCTGCATTTGGTATTGGTTGATTTCTTGATAGCAGCCATTCTTTGTGGGGTGAGGTGGAATCTCAGTGTTGTTTTCATCTGCATCTCTCGAATGACCAGTGATGTGGAACATTTTTTCATATATTTATTTCCAGTTTATTAGTTTTGAGCTCCAAGATGCTCAAACTTTGCTGCTGCAAATGAAAACAAACATTAGGAGTACCTCTAAATCAGTGTAATGGACAACAGCACTGGCTCCAGAAGTCTGTGTTGAGACATGTCAGCAAGACTTAGGTGTTTTCAGAAAGTATTGTAAACATGTTCAAGAGTCCCAGAATGTTACAGTGGGGACATGGATTCCCAGAGATAATTATAAAGCTTACAAACACCAGCCTATAGTACTCAATATATAGTTTACATACAAAACAAGAAAAATTGAATTCCAGTTGAATGTAAGTCCTAGCTCCTAATTATTTCCTCTAAAATATACCTAGATCTCTTTTGCATCTATTTTTCTGAATCAGATATTTTATCCAATTTACTTTCAGAGTCCATGACCTAAGCATACAAATGATCACCTAACTAAAAGCCTGGTGGACCGCTTGGAAACATTTTGTTTTCTTGTGCTTAAAGAAATCCAGTAGAGTTTCACTATCCTAGGCTGCTCTGAGCTTTAAAGGTTGTCTTCATAGGTTAAGAAACATCTGCTCCACACTATGGTCATATGGTGGCCCTTAGGAAATAGTTCTCTAAGGCAGATGCATATTTCATTAGATTCACATGATTTGCAAACAAGAATTTTAAGTTATAATTATTACTTTCAGGGTGACTCATGCAAAAGAAAGATTTTGATTTGCATGTCAATGAAAAGTTGCTGCCTTAGAAAACCAAGCTAAACTGTGTAATTAATCTTTGTACGTAGAGTAGGATTTATACTTCTTATTTCCAATCCTTGAGAAGCAGGTTCAGACAAGCTTAACATCTTAGATATTTAAAAATCCATAAATATTGCACCACGACATTTCAGGCTTGGTATGTGACATAAAAACAGAGAAAAAGTTAGTTCTCAAAACATTCTTTTTCTTTACGACGTCAAGCATATTTTTGTTCACTTTAACCTTTTTCCTCCTTTTCTACTTTCATCTCCCTTTTGTTTTTCTTCTTCATCCTCTCCTCTTTATCATCTTTCTTTTGTTTTACCTATTTCAAAATTGGGGTATTTTTATAACTATGCATGACAAATGCTTGATGTTTGTTTAATTCTCATTGTGTTGACTTTTATATTAGTGATTTTCCCACCGTTGAGACAAAACTTCTGACACCTGCAACTTCCAGGATGAGAAGTTTATTTTGCTCACAATCTCCTACAGTTTCAGTACAAAGTTGGCTGATTCCAAAGTAGAAATTTCATGGTAAGAGCGCCTGGTGAAGGAGAACTGCTTATCACACGACAGTTAGTTAGCAGAGAGAGGACTGAAGAGCCAAGGATGACAATATACCCTTCAAGTTCATGTACCCAGAGACTTCCTCTTCTGATCAGGTCTCACCTTCTAACAGTATGCTTATGTGTGAACTCATCAAGAGATTAAATCATTGATGAAAATAGTGACCCCATGATCCAGTCTCCTTCCAAAAGGCCGAACCTTTTTAACCCATAAAATTTTGAGGGACAACTGTAGATTTAAACTATAACACTTCGCCCCTGACCCCCAAACCTTCATGTCTGTCTAATTATGCAAAACGCATTTGGATCATCTCTAATAGTTGCCAAACTCACAACAATTCCAGCATTACTGAAAAGTTCAAAGTCTCCCCTGAGATTCAAGAATAACTCTTACCTGTGAAGCCCTACACCAATAAAAAAAGTAAAATACTTTCAATGTACAGTGTCACATTGTAAACATTCCCACTTGTAAAGAAATGAGCAGTGGAATGGATAGGAATAAAGTCAAAGCAGACCTGGAAACTAGAAGGGCAAACAGTAAATCCTGCAGCTCTGAGTTCCGCTGGTGGAACAGATCACGGAGGGATGTGAACTATGGCACCTAGGGGATTTACAGGTTGTAGCCACATAGCCTCTCTCTTGAGCTAACTCCAACCATTGCCTTTAGCTTCCTCCACACACGTTCTATGTCCCCAACATTTCCACTTTCCCGGTGTTGCTACTGACCATTTGTCTTCCCTCTCACGGCTTCTTGTTCTGCCCATTCAAGGGCACATTACTTGGCCTCTACAGGCCTTCTTTTGAAATTTAGGTGGTCAAATCCATGACCCCCACGATTCTTGAATTTTGCATGATTAAAAAATGCAGCACCATATGGATGATGCGAAGGTAACCTCTTCTCCTTGACCATGGCTGTAGTGGCTTCAGAGTTCCTGGGTGGCTGAAATTGGTAAAACTCTTATAGAAGTCTGTTTAAGCAGGACATCCTGGGGCTCTTTTCTCAAAGTAAAGTCTTTCAAAGGTGTTTACCCTTAACACCCTTCAGCCTGTGAAGGGTGGCATCTGACCAATTCCTAAGATGCCTTTAAGCCATTTTTTCTATTATGCTGGTGCCAAGTACTTGGCTGCTTTTTAATGCTTATCTTTAGATATTCTTCTTTGCCAGAACTATACTGGCTTTCCATTTTGATGAAACTAGAAATATTGTATATTTTTGGCTCTGCGTTTAGTTTCTGATTCTTTCTGTGGATGTGGCTAAAATCAGCTGGCAGTACCCATCCCATAGACTGAATGTTAAGCTGCCTTGAAATTTCTCCTGCCAGGACAATTAGTCTGCCACCCTTAATCTCAGTCTCCTGTAAAGTGTCAGGACATGGCGGGGGCAAATTTTCTACAGAGTATAATACCCATAACCATTAATCCAGAAGCCAATAGAATCCTTGTTCCCAACTGTGGTCTCCTGAGGATAGCCTTTAGTGTCCATTTAGTTTCCATTTTCCTGGCCTTCTGAGCCTCAAGGAGAATCTCTCATAAATCTCTTCATTCTAAAGCATCCCTAGTCAGCACCACCAAATCATTCTACGCTTCTTCTGCAATACAGTTCCAAAGGCTTCTGAACAACATGGTTAGATACTGGCACGGAAATATCTAAATCTTTGGTAACAAATGTCTATTAGTCACTTCCTTGTCATTGGGATAAAATATTTGATTACTACAACTTAAAGGAGAAGTTTACTTGGATCACAGTTTTCAGTGAATCGATACACAATCGGAGGCCCCAAAGTAAAGCTGCTGCCGTGGAAAGGCCTGGCAGATGACAGCTGTTCATCCCATGGTAGCTAAGAAGCAGAGGGAGATAAGGAGGGAGTCAAGAAGAAGAATATGCCTTTCCAAGTTGTGCCACGGTGATTTGTCTCTTCCTATGAATCTCTACCTTCTAACATCATAGTCTGCCATGAATTCTAATGCGTTAATCCACTGATGAGCCAGTCATCATCAAAAAGGCCTCCCTGAGACTTTGGAGGGCTGTTTAGTTGGAAACCACAACAGATTTTTTTTTTCTAGAGTCGCTTATTTTTGCATGGTTCAATCATAACAAAAATGTTCTTTTTAAGTCTTTCCAAATTTTAACTAATTCCTGTGATAATAGGATTTCTAATTTTTACATATTTTACTAGTATATTGTCCCTTGTGGTCAATAAGAAAGTGCAGTAGAAAAACAAAAGCAAGCAGAACTTGAGCAATATCGGTGGAATTCAATTAGAGCTGCTTAAATTCTTGGGTTAGAAGCATGTCAGAGTTTACAAAAGCTATGATTATATAGTATTAATACCATCATGTAGATTTTTTTTGTCATTCCAGTACACTTTCTTTTGGAGGACCAGAATGACTTTTCCTCTTTGTAAATGTGAAGTAATATTATTTCCCTTTCATCAGAAGTAGTGGAGACTGACGGCAAGAATGAAAGTTCTCCTTTCACATGTTCATGAAGTTTTTTTTCTTGAATGTCCACTGATCTAAAATGGGCTGATCAAATTTTTCCTGTTTTTTGCTGAATGTTAGGAGGGGCACAATAATAAAATAAAGGGTAAGACTCACAGTGCCTATCTTGCTGCCTTAGGAAGAAGATTGGTCTTACAGCGAAGCTAAACAGAGACAGGTGGACCTGTAGAAGAGTGAGGAATGAGATTTAGAGAGCTGATGATATTGCCTATATTTCTGGAGGTTTGTACAGAGCAAGTATTTTCTAGTTACATATGAAATTAATGGTGGGAGAGGAACCAAAACTACTTCAGGGATGACCCAGGAATTCAAGGAACTTGGACTTCAAGGAATTTGGAAATGCTAGTTGCTCAAGATGTTGACTGGCTGGTGGTAGGAGTACCTGAAAGGTAGATAAGATTATGATCATGAGAAAGCCATTACTTGCCATGATAAGGATTTTGAATTTGATATACAGACAATAGGAAACCACTGAAAGCATTTAAATAGGTGTCTGATATGGTCATACTGGTTAGCTTTGATCAATGTTAAGGAAATAAATGGTAAAGTTTAAATAATTTTTAAAAATTATCATTGTGGTTTCCCATTCAGAAGCATCAAACCAATGGTAGGAAAATTTGAAGATCTAAATAAAACTCTAAAAAAATAATCTCTTTCATCTTTAGGTTTATTTTACTATTTATGATATTATAAAAGAGTATAGAGATATCGTTTTGAATATATGGGTTAGATTTTAGACATTCCAGTTATATTAAAAAAGCTAAGTGGGTAAATTAAAAAAAACAAAAAAACAAAAAAACACCACAACTGCTGAAAACAGAATCAGTACAAATAACCAAGTTAGAAAATAAAAGTTAAATTTACAGTGATGTAGTTTTATGGGGACTGAACTGGTTCTGTTGTTTAGATTAAAAGTCTATGTTCATAAATCAAGTAAACCATAGATTTTGTCTAAACATTCTTGTATCTGTGGTCACTTTCCTCTGTCTCAAAATTCTCAAAATAAGTATATCACAGATACACTGATTTTCTTTCTTTTTTTTTTTTCTCATTGAGTCTATTGGTACATTTTAGGTATGCAGTACAATTACATTCATCATTGGGATCTTGTACCTTTACATGACAGGTCTCGGTTCTCATTTTTTCCCTTAGCCCTGCCCTCCCTTCACCCCCTCCTCCCTTCCCTATTTACAAAAACTTTATTTCCATTTTTTCATTTTCTCATTTTTTTCCCTTTCCCTCATTATCTTTCCCCTACCCTTCCCATTTTGCCTACAGCTTTATCCCTTTTCTTCCTATTTACACTGATTTTCTTACTTGATAATGATAAGAATGACAGTTCTCTTTTTCCATGGCCCTAAAGATTGGCTTTTAAATGTTCACTTATCTAAAATGGGTTGAGCAGAGTTTTCCCTGGTTTTTGCTGGATGTTGGGAGGGACACAACAATAAAACAAAAGATGAGACCCACAGTGCTTGTCTTGCTTCTTAGGAATAAGGTTGGTCTGATAGCAAAGCTAAACAGAGACAGGTTGAACTGGAAAAGGGTGAGCAGAGAGACTGAGAACTGACTCTGTTGGTTACGTGTTTGCACCTCTCAAGTGACTCACGTTGTTTTTTTCATGCAGTGCTTTTCACTTTGGAAATTTTTTTCTTCATTTATGTTTGTTACAACATATCTGAAATGTAGACTTCGCATCTTATTTTACCTATAAGAAAACTGAGGCTGGTAGAAGGCCTCGTAAGTTCAAGGACACATAGAAAAGCTATCCAAGTTAAAATCTGAAATAGTCTGAATCTAAAGCTGAGACGTTTTGGTTGATTGGTTTTGCTTGGAATATTGTACCCTTTATTTTTCCAGATAGCATAATGGCCAATCCAAGGCAGCCATCTTTTAAAGTAAAAAATTGGGCATTCAGCATGGGCCCGTACAGGGCTGTTAGAGTGATCCCAGCATTATCTGTTGGGTTCATTGCCTTGCTATTAGGATTTTGATAATAAGTTCTCCAGTATTTCCCTTTCTGATCTAATTTTGCCCTTGATCTTTTTCTCTCAACTCATTTATCTTTTACCTATTTTTGATGGCCAAAGTGAAGACAGGAACTTCTTCCCAGTATTAATGAAAGTAAATGTTCAGGTCAGGTTAGTGACTGTATTCCTCCCTATGGACTTATTAACAAATATCTCTACTTTTTGAGCAATTTGAGGCATTTCTCACTGACTGAACTCTTGCTGTAGAACTAGTGAGATAAAAGCGCTACCTCAATTGGTCCTGGTGGTGCAGGCCTACAATCCTAGCACCCTGGGAGACTGGGGAAGGAGGATTTCAAGTTTGAGTTCAGCCGGGGAAATTTAGGAAGATCTTGTCTCAAATTTAAAAAGCAACAACAACAAAAAGCAAAACATAATGAAAAAGACTGGGAATTTGGCTCATTGTGAAGGCCCTGGGTTTAACCTCCCTTACTGGGAAAAGAATAAAATTCTCAGGGACTCCTGAATGTTGTAAATTAATGTCCATTCTCTCAGAAGGGGCACCCCTGATCTCCACAGAAAGGCAGATTACTCATAGTTCCCGACGTCTATGGCCTGGCTAACTTCTTCTCATATTACTCCCAACTAGTGCATCTCCTCCACTCCAGACCTCTCCAGACACCATCAGTGTACTGAGGTCTCTCTTTTCTTGCCTCTCCTACTGTGGCTTCTATGATATATTACAAATATCTGTCTCAAATGAGCATCTGTGTTGTCACCTTCTAGCTCCAGTGCCACCTACATGGACTGGAAAAGAGAATATAGACAGTAGATACATGATGAACTGAAAACTGACCGAATGAATGAGAATAGTGAAATATTGTAATCATGAAAATACAAATCCATAAATAAATATCTTATATGCATGCACAAGCATTTTCTAAAAATGACTTGAATTTTGTTCACCTTGAAATAATTGCAAGAGCCTTTCAGTCAGTGTAATGACAAACACTGTATCCATTTAGTTAAAGAGGGTAAAGAGCAATGAACTAATATTTGTTAAGGGTCATCTTCCTAGGGCTGATTAAGACTGGCTAATACATATGTTATCCCATTTCATCTTTACAGCAATTCTATAAAGCGAAGTCATTTAATTTTTATATTATGAATGAGTGAACTAGATTTTAAAGAAGTTATGATACCTCCAAAATATGAAACCTTTAGGAAGTGATAAAATGGGAATAGTATCCAAGGAGACAAAAATTGGAAAGTCAGGTGGCCTCGGGTCCTGCAACTCATGGTGAACTTATGTGTATCTGTGTGTATGAGCACACCTGTGTGCCAGCCATGGAGCGAAAACTACTCGAACCACAAGTTTGTCATAAATCTAATTTAAATAATCCTTATAATAAATGTAACAAAAATGTAGACACTAGTAGGCAGATGGCATTTTTTTCTGCTTGTGTAACTATAATTACTGAGTCTAAAGTCTTCTTTCTTCTCACATGTCTATCAGAAGAATGTACTGTCAAGGTTTGGGTACCAATAAACATTTTGGATAGTAACTAGCTGCAAATGTGCCAAATTGTTGAGGTTGTTTGCTTTGAAGTATTTCTTGAGGAATGAAGCAGCCCTAGGTAGGCCTAGAGATAAGGTGCAGCATTGTGTTCAGGGAGATCCAAACCTGGGATGACACTTGGACCAACCTGGATTCTCTTTCACTTTAGCCTCATATATAGAACATCTGAACTTATTGGATGGTGGTGCAGCTGTTTCTTTGTGATCTGTTCATATTGGGAACTGTGTTATGGATTTGGGTTATCTAGAGCAGGAGGACCCAGCAAGGAACTCTGAAAGCTTTTGAAGATATAAGTAGATTCTCCTTCATCCTATTAGCTCAGGGCTGACATGGAGCTAGGGATTAGGAATCTCCTTAAGTAATTGCTATGTCTTTGATTGGAGGATAAAGACCAATTTAAGACCTTGGGCTTCTGTTTTCTGCCTCTCATATTTCTTTTGCTCACAACATGCTGGCTGACTCGTTCAAGGAATCCATTAAGAAGAAAAAAGAAAAAGAAAAACATGGCTAACTAATAATACACATGACATGGAGATACTGCCTACATGAGGGAAAATGTTTTAAAATGTGTTAAGTAATAAAGTCTTTTTTCTCCCTGTAATTTGGAGGACATTCATCAGACAAAGGCAAAGGTAAAAACAAAATCAAGGGAGATAAAAATAGTTCCCTGTCAAGACGGTGTGCTCATGGACGCTCCCTGTTCACCTAAAGCTTCTTGAGGCAGTGTAAGCTCTCAGGGGCCAGTTGAGCTGCACTTCACAGTCTCTCTAATGAAGTCAGTGTGAGCTGTCTGGATAGAAACACCTCAAAGGATGAGGAATGGAATGAGGATAGGTTCACCAAATAAAAAAAAAAAAAAGGATTGAAACCATGCAGATGAAATAAAAGGGTTCTTATCTCAGAGCACTGACAAGGATTGTTTCTGCTCCTTGGGGAGCTCAGCTCTCATAGAATTTCCTTTCTGCAGCTTGGCTTTCCTAAAGCTGTCATATCTTGAATCAAAAGGTCTTGTGAAAACAGAATTTAGCATTTTAAAAATGTCCGGGTTATTAGGGAAGTCCCTTTGAATGAAATTAACCTTAGATCATTGAAAACAATGTTTTGACTATAAAGCACAGTTCATATACTTCAGATGAACGAAAACATGATATTTTATTCATTGAGTGGATGGGGAGGGTTTCATCCACTTTAAAAAGAACTAAAATAGTTTGAAGCTATTTTTTAAAAAAATCTTATTTCATTGGAGAATGATCTCTCACTGCTCTTCAATATTGAAGACTGGGCTTTTTTATTAATGATTTCTTACCCTTACCTGCAAATTCTATGATTCATTTCTGTTACAAAATTCTGTGTTTTATTAAAAAGGTTTTTTTTTTCTGTTTAAAAATCTAATCTTACTTGTGATTAGTCCTGCCCTACTTTCCTATGTCACCTTCAAAAAAAAAAAAGCGATAAAACCTGAGTTTCCTCCAAAAATAGACATTATTTGAGTCTCCTTGTTCTATAGCTGTGGTGTCATTAGGGACTTATGTGGCACCATGGATACTAAGAAGAAATATGTCATTCAGTTCTGAGGTCAGCTGAGTTAGGGAGGAAAGAGCAATCTTGTGGTGAAACACTGTAAGAAATAATATCTCTGATTGAACTTACAGAAAACTCAATGGAATAAAAAGACACCACCACCATTTCCCCCATACTAACTGGGACTGTGCCTTTCTGATCCAGATTATCAGACCATGATAAGTGGATATAAATCCCTTACAAAATGAAAATCAGAAACTCTTCAGGCTGAAATGAATTATAAAAACAATGGAATGCAACTCATCTCCTAGTTCTTGAATTTGCTTTTGATTGTGTCACCAGTTGCTTTCTAGTCTTTTTAAGTGTGTTTTCTGACAAGAAACCCACTGCTCATGAAAGTGTGAACTGTTCAGAGCATAGAACCTTTACTTTCTTTTTCTTCACTGTTACTATCTCCCGAATGTAAACAGTGTTATGTGTGATATTAAAACCACACCCAAAATTTCTTGAAAATTACTCTGAAGTCCTCAACAAAGCTGCCCACCAATTGTAGCACAAAAGCGTATGAATCTCTTTCTGCTCCTTCTCTTTCCGTTTCTTTTTTTCTCTTTTCCTTTTATCTACTGGCAGGGATAGAAATCATTCATGCCACAAATAATAATTTCACACTTGGTTCTTTGTATATTGAAGATAGCTTCTTTGCTTATTCTTGCCAATAACCTGTTTAAAGAATTCCACATGGATGATAAGTTAATTCATTAGGCAAGTGCCCATTTCACTTAAATTCTGTGATTTAGTTTTTTTCCTTTGTGATATGGAGATAATAATTGCACCTACACACACGTGAAGGCCCAATACCATCGTAAAATACAGAACTTCAGAATAGTATTTCACATGCAGTAAGCAATCTATACATGTTAAAAAGTTGGTACCATATGAAACAGTCTTTCCTACTTATATTCATCTTTGTACTGGTGATCTCTTGCTACATGACAAATCACTTTGCTATTATTTCTCATAATTTTCTGACTAAGCTCAGCTATGTGACTCTCACTTGACTTTTATATGTTTTTGCTGTCAGTAGGGCACTTGGTGGCGGCTGAATAGCTGA
The DNA here is from genome assembly GCF_012274545.1 of Fukomys damarensis. Classification (NCBI taxonomy): domain Eukaryota; kingdom Metazoa; phylum Chordata; class Mammalia; order Rodentia; family Bathyergidae; genus Fukomys; species Fukomys damarensis. The sequence continues at coordinate 23,455,614 of NW_022900913.1, read as the reverse complement.
ATTGCTCAGGTTGAATGTTTAGGAAGGCACACACCTAGGGCTGGCAGTTGAAACCTTTTGTGGGCTGGGAGCTCATCTGGGACCTTCAACCAGAGTGTCTACAGTTTGCCTTTCCACGTAATGTAAGCTTATTGTAGCATGGTACCTAGGTTGAGAAAGAGAGAGAGAGAGAGAGAGAGAGAGAGAGGGAGAGCTTTTTAAGAGCTAGTGCAGGACACCCAGATGGAAAGACTTTATTATGATGCTGCTTCAGCAGTTGTATGGCATACTTTCTTCCATACCCTATTGATACAGGAAGTTAGAGTCTACTTGGAATTAATGGGCTGGACACTTAGATTCAGTCCTGTGAATGCACGCATGGTGAGATTATGTTGCAGAACAGCATGTGCGATCAGGGAAATTGTTGCTGCTATCTTTGGAAAAATTTAACAGCCACATTGACTATTATGTTTTCTTGAATTTAAATTCATTTCACTATTTTTTATTTATTGCTAATATTTCTGATCTATGGAGTTTTTTTTTTTTGAGGGGGGTTTTTGAGGGAGTTTCTCCATTTGTAGTTCAGGCTGGTCCTGAACTCACTACGTAGCCCAGTCTTGCCTCAAACTTGCAGCAATCCTCCTGCCTCAGCCTCCAGAGTGCTGGGATTGCAGGTGTGCAGCACCATGCCTGACTCTGATACATATTTCTGAAAATAGTAAAACTTTGATTGTTATATTTAGGCACACATAATTATAACAGTCATCACAGGGAATTTGTACCTGTACACAATACATCCCTCTTTTAGTTTAAACCTTCAAAACTTTCTGTAGGGGTCAGCTTTAAAACTTCAAAGATTGTTAAAATAGGGCAGGATATTTAGCTCAGGGGTTCTGCTGCCTGCCTTGCAAGCTCAAGGACCCAAGTTGGATCCCTGGCATCCCCCCCCAAAGATTGTTAAAGTAGCTCTAATTAGTATTTTCTGGATAACATTTAATTTTTCTGTAGCAAGAATTGTTGAAAAAGAGCTTATGATTTTGATGTTCATTTTAGGGGCTAGATGAAGTAGTTAAAGTAGACCAAAAAATGAGTTTGAAGAAAAACACATTCTATTCTTGCTTTCTTTAGAATGGGTGGAATAGAGTAGTTGACCAATTTTTCATTCATAGTAAAATTACCCGACAAGAAGAAATTTGAAGTGAACTCATTCTCCATTATATTGGGAATGCAATCCGTATCTTCTGCTTATACTAATATTAACATAATAATAAATAGTATCTTATGCTTCTTTTTCACTCACAAGGCAAGCTGTGTTACATGTTGCCTGTTGTTCTGGTTTTCCTCTGAAAATATTGACACTCAAAGAAGATAAAGACTTTTCCAACAAGGGAGTAAATAGTTGAGCTGTAAGTATCCATTTCTTCTAAAGTTCAAAAATGTTTATTCATTTAAAAAATTCAAGATTCTTTGTTATTGTATTGAACTTATAAGTAGGTCGGCATTCATTCTGAATATCCATCTAGTCCACTTAATTAACATCAAAATGGTGTCTAGAAAAATATTATTTTTTTCAGTTTCTGAGGCCAAGCATTGTCATGTAACACATTTCTGGCCAATGAGATATAAATAAAATTCTCTTAGGAGTCTTCTAGAAAGATAGCTATCCTCTTTTGAGAAGGAAAGATGAAAATGCTATTGACCTTTACACTTTCCTGTGTTTCATGCTTGGAGTCAGAATGTCTAGGACTGTAGCCATTAGCTCTCTGTTATTTTACTATGAGTGAATAGAGACAAAAGCTAGGGTAATGCTTGTTTTTGCATTGTTGAGTTACCAATCTAATAATCACAATTACTTACTTCTGTGTTTCTTTCTAGACAAGCAAATACATATTTGTTAAATAAACACAGTACTCTTGATTTACACTTCTAATGGTAAGTTGTTATTGTGACTGCATTTTTGACCCAAATAAGGTTTTGTCCTCCTGCTCTCTACTTTCTTCTTTTCTTTCTTTCCTTTTTAGCATGTAGTGGGTAATGGAGAGTATGAATGATACTAGAGAAGAGACATGTTTTTGGGAGGAGGAGTTTAGTGAAAATTGAGAAATATCATTGGCTACCTCTTATTTTTAAGAAGAGAAGCCTAGAAACCAAAGCAATGAGAATTATAAAGCACTGAAATTGGGAAAGCTCTACATGGCTGTTGGTATATTGAAAACTACTTATCATTTTGTTTTATTAACTCAATACAAACAACTGATAGATGTGTACATTGCGTAGAAATCCATGTGTTAGCCATCAAATGAAAAAGATATTTGGAAGTATTTTTAAAGGTGTGATGAGGTATGCAACGAACTATTCGTGCATTTGATGCACTAGATAAATCGCACTATTGTGCCCAAAGAATTATGTATGTATAAGAACCTGTTATGTATGTATAAGTACACATGTTGATGCAGATTGATTGTGTGTCCATCTCATGTAGTCACACCTTCTTCCATTAGTCTCTTCCTCTTCTACTCTTCAGCTTGCAACATGTAAAAATTCTTACTGGCCGCTGCCTAGAACACATTTTCTCTTTTCACTGATTAGTTGCCATTCATTCTGCAGATCTTAGTTAAGATTTTCTTTACTCTGGGAAGATTTCCCCAGTACATAAGGTTAGTTATTTTTTTCCTATAGTCCTTTAGTACCTTGTCTTTCCTCATTCATAAATTGAAATTCATAATAGTTCCTTGAGAAATGCCAGGTTTTATGAAGACAGATAATATTTTCATGTCTGTGTCCTCATAATGTCGACTGATATAGCATGGGTCCTTAAAATGTGTAGAATAATTGACAGCACCAATTTAATTATCATTTTCTAATTGCTACATTTCCCTTCCACAAAAATAAAGTTTGGAATTGGTTGAAAGAAGGAAGTCTACATCATTAAGTTCACTTGTATGGTATTTTTTGTCAGTACAAAAGAAAGAAATAATCCTTCCCTTTGAAATTTCCCTTTTCATATGCAGTACAATGTCTTGTCTAATTTTTCAATTTCTTTTTTGACTTTCTTGATATGCCAGTTATCAGTCTTCTCATTTACAAATCTTTGCTTGGCAAGTATGAATGTTAGAGTCAGACTAATTTCCACAAAACATATACTACATTTTCCTACCCAAAAGATCAAAGCAAAAAAACAAAAACTCTCCTTGACATGATTTATTTTTGACAAATATGTGTAGCCTACTTTAATATGTGAAAACATTTTTCATTAGGTTTCTTGGAGGGAGGATTATGTCTCACTGGATGTGTACCCTCATTTTAACAAAACATTACTCTTTTCAATTTTGTTTTCCCTTGTTTCATTACCTAGTTCCTCAAAAGAATACACATTATTAAGCATGAATGTTTCTGAGATAAATTTCATAATATATAGCATTTCATAGTATATAGGTACTTTTAAATACTGACATGTTGGAGCCTTTTAAACCATGTTGTATATTGCTTATTAAAGTTTTCTTTGCAAGGTTTTTATATCATGTTAACTAATAGTCAAATGCTCACTCTAAACTTGATTCCCCTTTCACATTAATTATTTTCTTTCCTTAACCTTCTATATATGAATTTATTATTATTATTATTCTGTGTTTAATTTTGTACAGTGGTATTTTTGACTAACACTTTCTTTTATTTGTTATGACAAAGTGTATTTTAAAATTATTTATTTCTCTTCTAATGATTAAATACTAAAATCTACTAGCCTGCTTTCTTTTTTCTCCTTACAATTTTGGGGGTGATAATAATAAACATCTCTTACTTTTTCAGTAGTCCTTTTCTAACAGTAAGTATGAGACACCATTGGCTTGCCAAGTACACTGGAAATACTTTTTAATTCTTCCTTTTCATTAGCTTGCTACATCAGCTAAGTTTCAAAATTCTCTCCAATATCTATTGCATTAATCAATTTCTCTTGTACTCATTATTACCTCCCGTTGGGCTTTCGTCAGTTTCCATCCACCTGAGAAAACCTTCTATTTTTCTCTATCTTCTCGTATAAGCGACCTGGTAACCTTTTCAAAGATGTCTTTGGGAAATCTCATCCTATTAGCTCTCTGCATGAAATGTATTAGTTATTCCTGGTCTCTCTTGGGGAAAGTTAGAACTCCTTAATATGGTAAGGTTTTATCCCTACTGAATTTCATGTCTTCAAACAAATCTTTTTTTCTTGCTTTCCTGATAGCCTGACCTTTTGCATATAATGGGTCTTTGGGATGAAAAATCCTCTTTTCTAACTTCACTGTCCCCACTCACTGTTTCTTTCTGTGATTAACTCATCCTCTTAGTTTCAGTTTCAAAAAGTTCTGTGAACCCCACTTCCATTTTGATACTCATATAGGAGATTTAATTCTCAGTTCATGTTTCCCATGAGGTGCTCTACTTCCCTTCTCATAGTTAGTTCATAATAAATTACTTTTGCTTTATAAAAATTAGTATTATTATAATTGACAAATCATAGCCATGAGTATGTGGGGCTTAAAATTATGTTTTAATATTTGTATTAAATGTAGAATAATGAAATCAAGACAATTAAGATATTCTTCATTTTACTTCCTTTCTTATCTTTTATTTGTGGTCAAATATTTTACATAGTCTTTCTTAGTTATATTAGAGTATATGCTGTTATTGACCATAGTTACCATACTGTGTAATAAGCTCAAATTTATTATATCGTTTAATTAACACTTTGTACCTTTTTACCAACAACTATTTGTACCCCCTTTTTCTTCCATCCCAACCTCTGGTAAGTATCATTCCATTCTCTACTCTTATAGATTTCACATATAAGTGAGATCACATGGTATTTGTCCTTCTGTGCCTGGCTTATTTCACTTATCACAATGTCTTCTAAGATCACCCACAGTATTGAGAATGTCAAGATTTTCTTTTTTGAAGGCTGAATAGTATTCCACTGTGTATATGTACTACATTTTTTGTCCATCCATCCATTGGACACTCAAGTTGATTTCACATCTTGCCTATCGTGAGTGATTCTGTAATGAACATAAGAGTTCAGATATTCCTTGGACTCATTGATTTCAGTTTGTTTGGGTATATATCCAGAAGGAGGGCTGTTGGATTGTATGGTGGTAATTTTTAATTTTTTTGAAAAATCACTATATTTTCCTTAGTGGCTATATTAATTTACGTTTTCATTAACAATGTACGAGGTTTCTTTTTTCTTTGAAATCCTCACCAATATCTGTTATCTTCTATATTTTTGTTAGCAGACATTCTAACAGACATGAAGTAATACCTATGGATCCATAAACAACCCAAATAGTGAAAATAATGTGGAGAAAAAACCAAAAAGCCAAAACAAAAACAACAAAAAGCCAAAACAAAGCTGGAGATATCACACTCCCTAATTTCAAAATATGTTACAGAGCTATTGCAAGTTTTAAAAAATCATATCAATAGAAAAAAAGACTCCTTGACCAGTACAGAAAAGCTAGACATAAACCCTCACATTTATGTTCAATTGATTTTTGACCAAGGGGCTAAGAACATATAAAATGGAAAGGACAGCATATTCAGTAAATGATGATGGGAAAACATACAGAAGTGTGGAGTTGGAGCCTTCTGTCACGTCACATATTGCATAGCAACTTTCCCATCTCTGGGACATAATGTCTGACACCCACGGTTAAAGGAAGAGAAGTATATTGGGATCACAGTTTCCAGGGGATTCAGTCCAAAGTTGGCTGGCTGGGAAGCAGAAACACTTGGTGGAAGGGCTTGCCAGAGAAACGGAGCTCACCCCACGGCAGCAAGGCAGCAAAGAGAGGAGGGAAGAGGCAGGGACAAGAGAACACCATTCCAGGCCATGCCCTCTGTCACCCACTTCCAACCAGGCCCCACCTCCTATCAGCAGGTACAACTATTGAGCTCCCCACTGATGAGGACAGCACCCCGTGATCGAACCAACTTTCAAACACACCAGAACCGTGGGGACAGTTTAGATCCAAGCCACAACATATATATGCTGTACACATTCATACCTGTTAACATATGTTAACAGGTATGAATGTGTACATACCTGTTAACATATGTTAACATGCACATGTTATATATGTTAACAAATATGTTATATGTTAATAGACACATTATTACAAATCAATTGAAAATGTATTAAATGATAAATGTGGGCCAGGGATTTAGCTCAGAGGTGCTGTCACCTGCCTTGTAAGCACAAGGCCCAGAGTTCAATCCTCAGTACCAAACACAAAACAAAACAAAAATAATAAATGTAACTAAAAGATAAAATACAGAAAAAACCTATGGCCCTGCCCTGGGCAATGATTTTTTATATAAACCCCAAATCAAAATCAATGATAAAGAATAAAAATGATTGCATCAAGATAAAAAACTTCTAAGAAATTAAAAACTTCTGAAAAGCCAAGGAAATCAACAGAGGGAAGAGATAGCTCTGTTTGGGAGAAAATATTTGCAAATCATGGTCTGATAAATAGTTAATACCCGAAACATATAAGGAGCAAAAAATAGCAAAACAAACAAACAAACAAACAAAATAATGATCAGTTTACGGGCAGAGGACCTAAACAAATGTTTCCCTGCAGTAAGGCATACATCAATAGGTTCATGAAAATTATTTGGCTTTGTTACTCATGAGAAACACACAAATGAAGGCCACAGGGAGGTGTCGCCTCTCCTAGTTCTTTTTCCCCTGGACTCTAGAGGGCTCTATGTTATGCCTTTAACACTATTGAAAGTTACGTGAGGTTGGACTGCCTATTTATGCTCCCCTATCTTTTCTACCTATTTGAGAACATGAGATTATATTTATAAAATGAATTATTTCATAAGTGTTATTTCTTGCATAGTTTTTTATGGTTTCCTATTTCCACTTGGCAGCATGCCTCAGAAAAACTAATTTTTAGGGCAGTAAAATAATGTATTTTTTCTGTCAGAATTATGAGCTTTCTAAAATTATTAATTTGAAGTCTATATTTTTATCTTTGTCACACCACTGTCAATATTTCAAACCCTACAATCTCATGATGACTATCTTTGAAATTGTCTTTCTTGAAAATAAATGAATCACTGTTTGATTTTTATGCATACTGACAGTGACCTCAAAATGTTACTTTATTATGCATATCTCACATTGCTGTAGATTCATTTAATTGGAAAAGTCTAATTGTGTGGTTTCTAATTCTGCTAATGTAATACTGTTGGGCCGAGGGGAGGTATGGAGAAGTTTCACAATTACTTGCCATTTTAATTAATTAATAGTTGGTTCAATTCTCCTTAGTAAAGATGCCATGATATCCCTTTAATTACACAAAGATCCTTCTACTCTGGAATGAGAATATTGTTAAAAGCTCTGTGGCATGATATTTTCCCAATAAAGTCTTGCACGAAAACGTTTAGAACTAGAGTAAATTGTGTTCCATCAGTGCAAAAAAATCATTACCTCCCTAATCTAATAGATAATGTTTTATATGATAGGGAAGTAAGATTAAATAGTTGATTTCTTAAATTCAAATTTCCCTTAGTCATCCCACAAGTTCCAATATGAGTTACCAGAGAAGTTTAAAATACATAATATTAAAGATTATATTTTATGCCACTTTTCAGAGTTGTATTTTATTAATAAAATTTTACAGCACATAATGACATGAATTAAGATACTTACTTTTTGTAAATTATTATACTAGGCTAATGAAGAGCATTCTCCTACAGAGGCATCTTTCTTTCAAACTTCAAAGTCTCCAGGATGATGAATTAATTTCCTGATTCTAAGTTTAATTACCAATAACAACAAATAGATGAATAAAAACTATTGAGTTCAAATGCCTAGGCATGAGTTGTTTTGTAAGGATAATTTGCAAGCAACTCATTTATCTCCTGAAGTTTTTTTATTTTTGCCTGGCTAACTAGCCTGGGACTAACAGTTGTACCGAACTCTGCTTGCCTTAATATGTAGTAGGCAGCGAGCTGGATATGTGGAGCTTCTCATTTTTGCTCTCTGATTACTGGCATCTGCTGATCCTTTCATTTTTGATCCCCAAAAGTAGTTCCTATATAGCTGTGTGGTCAGGTTTGTGTTGTAGTATCCTGCTTACCCATCATCTTATTTTTCTGTCACTGTAACACATACCTGAGGTAATAAATCTACAAAGAGAAGAGACTGATTTTGCAGTTTTGAAGGATTTGGACCATGACTGGTTGGCACTACTGCTTTTGGCTTATGGTGAGGCAGCTCATCCGGTGGAACATGTGGCAGATCAAAGCTGCTCACATCACCTGGACTTAGAAGGCAGAGGAAGGAGCTGGGATCCTACCCTCCCCTTTGAAAGCAAGCAGGCCCTCAGTACTTCCAAATAGTGCCACAGCACTTCAGTTTAGAGAATATTTCCCTATCTCTAACTTTGTCCCACTCTTGCTTGACCCCTGCCTGGAAATACAGCTGAAAGAATCAAGAAGAGAAAAGCCCCAGGCATTGTCATGTCATCAAGTGAGAGAAACATTCATTTACCTCTGCCAGCATCTCTACATGGGTTCCACTGATAACCATGGCTGCTCCTTGTCACTCACTGCTGATATGAGTGTAACAAAGGATATTCTGTAATTCCTTGTCCCTACGGAGCTCTGAGCTGAGGGCAACACCCTTAAGTAGTCTGGGGACAACTGCACAGGGCCTTCACTTTTACTGCTACTACAAGTACTAGGGACACATGAACTAAAAGATTCATTGTCAACAATGCCTTGGAAAAACTGCATTACCTCATATAGGCACCTCTCTCCTTAAAGCAGTAACCATACAGTGTGCATAACACACAGTCTGCTGTGTATAACACAGCTACCTGAATTGGTAGAGTGTTCTCACTTTTCCTAGAGATACTAGGTCTCTCTGACTCTAATACTATGTAAATTATGCTCAAATTCATCAATCATAGCTATAGAAGCTAGAATGAGATTATACCATAGTGCCTAGTTGGAAATAAAGGTGAACATTTTATAATAAACTGATACTCTGAGACATAACTTGAAGAGAAAACCACTTACTAGGAAGGCCATTCCAAAGATATGGTAGAGATATGCATTTTACCAAATGGGCAAATCTCAGCAAAGGAGTCCTGTAACTAATTTAGAAAACAAATATGACACCGCTAGTAACAAATTTGAAAGCACTGAAATGTTTAGAATGCATGATAAAGTATTTAAAAGAATGATTTCTACAAAGCTTAATGAGATTCAAATGTGTGTGTGTGTGTGTGTGTGTGTGTGTGTGTGTGTGTGTACATGAAATTAGGAAGTCAATGCAGGATATGAATGAGAAATTCAGCAAAAAGAGATTCTGAGCAAAGAACCATACAGAAATGTTGAAACAAAGAGCTTAATAATTTAAATAAAAGTTCAGTTAAAAGCCACAACAATAGATCAAGTGGAGGAAAGAATATGGGAGCTTCATAAGAGGTCTTAGAAATATCACATTTAGATGGAAAAAAATAAAAAATGGAGAAAGACCTTTGATACAGCACTAAATGATCAAACATCTATATAATTAACATATACAAAAGAGAGAAATGAAGGGTAAAGGCATAGAAAGCAATTTAATTCAATATTTAGGAAATAATCTTGGGACGTATATACATAGCTATATATAATCCCCAAAAAGATAAGTGCAGAAAAGATCTTCATTGCCATATATCATTATCAAATTGTGAGAAATATTTTTCCAAGAAAAGAAATTAAAATCTGAAAACCATGAACATCAGATGAGCCTGACAAACAATATGTAACATTCAGAATATACATGCAGTGTAATTAGAAAGTATGGTGAATGTTTAATTTAAAAACATTATTACAGTAAAAGATATTTTGCAGTTAATCCCCTCTCCAAATGCACCCTGTTTCTGTGCACTTGTCCCATCATTCTGGACATTTTGGAAGCAGTTCTGGAAGTCCTCTTTTGTGAGAATCTTGGGTTGCACCATGATAGCTGCTGCATCCCAAATCAATTCAAGGTAACTTTCATGGTTATTTTGTTTTGGGGAAAGAGCCCGAAGTCTCACGGTACCAAATGCCATGGATAAAGTGGACAGAATATCCCATAATGTTTTTACAAGCCCATCTTTCTGATGGTTGGCCTTTGACAGTATAATTCGCCATAATTTTGATCACTTCCCATGAAGGTAAGAGAGAGGACTTCAGAGAGTAACAAGAACAATGGGATAAGGACCTTCTAAGTAAAGGAGAGAATTTTGAGAGGAACTAAGGATGATTCATCTATTATTGTGATAAAATTATAGAATTTAAACCTTCACCCTTTATTGTGAACCTCCTTTATAATTATCATAGAATAGCATATCAAAGTATGAATTCCATGAGAATAGATACACAAAAGAGAAATAGAAAAGAATCAAACATTACCAATACATTTTCAACGACAAAGATGAATAAGAGTAAAAATGAAGAAAAAATACTTAAAACAACTAGAATATTGATAAAATGACATGTACAAGTCCATATCTTTCAGTAATAACTCTGAATGTTAATGGACTAAATTCTTCAATTAAAAGATATACATTCATTTAATGGACTAGAAAACAAAATATAATGCCTAGAAAAAAATCTCAATTCATTAGTAAAGCCAGACCAAAAGTGAAAAGATAAAAAATGATATTCTAAACAACTGGAATCTTAAAAAAGCAGGAGTTGTATATTTACATTTGACTAACTAGACATTAAAATAAAAACAGATGTGAAATCGGTATAAATAATCAAGGAGTCAATTTATTCAGTATATATAATTATAAATCTCTATATATCTAATACTGCAATGCATAATTTTATTGAACACCATCAGTACACCTAAGAAGATAAGTCTCTAGTACAATAATACAGTAGGAAATTTTAATACCATACTTTTTTCAATGATTTGAGATCATGCTGTCCAAAAATCAGCAAGGATGCATCAGAGATAAACTACATGGTAGATCAAATGAACTTAACAATCATTTATTAAACATTTAGCATCTAATAACTACAGAATACACATTTTACATCAACAAATAGAGTTCATTCCAACATTAGACCATATATTAAACAACAAATCAAATGCTAACAAAATTAAAAAATTTGAAATAATATTGCATATATATTTTTCTTTTTGTAATGGAATGAAACTCTGTAACATGAAAATTTTAAAAATTATGTAAATACATGGAGGCTGAACAACACACTTTGACAGAACAATTCGTCATTGAAGAGATCAGAGGGAAATATAAAAGTTTATTGAAAGAAGTGAAAAGGAAATAGAACACACTTAAACCTTAGTAGAGTAAATAGAGTATGAAGATAAAATTTTATAGAAAGGAATGCCGAAATTTAAAAAAGGAAAGATTTCAAACAAGAAATCTAGTGATGCATCTGAAGGACTTAGAAAAACAAGAACAAACCACATCTAAAACTAGGAGAAAAAATAGTGAAGAACTAAATGAAATAAAATAAACATTATACAAAAGAAATAAAACAAAAAGATGGGTGCTTAAAAATATAAAGAAAATTGACAAGCCTTTAGCTAAATTAATGAGAGACAGAGAGAGAGAGTCCAAATTAGTAAAATTAGAAATGGAAAAGTAAACATTACAACTGATACTGATACTACCAGAATATAAAATATCACTAGGAATTATTTTTTAAAAATTTCGTGTTAATAAATTGGAAAACAGGAAAAATCAGATTGATCTCTGGACAAATAAGACCTATCTAAATTGGATGAAAAGGATATGAAAAGTTTGAATATATGAATAACAAGTAATGAGTTTAAATCAATAATAAAAGGTCTCCCAAGAATAAAAAAGGCCTAGAACTAGAAAACTTCCTTGCTAAATTTAGCAGTTTTTAAAAGAAGAATTATCACCAATTCTTCTCAAACTACACCATGGAATGTTTCTCAAACCCTTTCAGACTCATCCTATGAGGTTAGCATTACCCTGTTATCAAAGCCTACAAGGTCAAAACAAAAAACAAACAAAAAGAAAACTATTGAATGATATCACTAATGGACATAAATTCAAAAATCCTCAATAAAATGCTAGCAAATTAAATTCAGCAATATATTAAAAAGATCAAATAAGCTTCATTCTAGGAATCCAAAATGACTCAGCACACACAAATCAATGATTATAATTCATTATACAAATAGAAGGATAAAGTCACAAAATCATTTCAATAGATGCAAAAAAAGATAAAATTTAACATCCTTCTCTGATAAAGATACTGAAAAATTAGATACAGAGGATTATATCTCAACATATAAAGCCTACATAGTCTACAGTTACAGTGAATTAGTAAAAATTGAAAGCATTTCCTCTAAGATCAGGAACAAGAGATGATGTCCACCGTGGCATTGTTTTCCAGCATATTACTAGAAATTTTACCAGAGCAATTAGGAAAGAGGCAGATAAAAGGCACAACATAGGAAAAGAGGACACCAAATTATTCCTGTTTACATATGATTTGATTACATAAATCTGAAGTCTCCAACAAAAGACTAGTGCATTTGATAAATATAGTAAAATAGCAAAGAACAAAACTAAAATACAAAATTCAGTAATTTGGCCTATACCAGTAAGGAATTTGCTGAGACAGAAATTATGAAAGCAATTTTAGTTCCACAGGCTACAAAAGCACCATCACTAACAACAAAAACCTAGGAGTGAATTTAACTAAGGCAATAAAAGAACTCTATCATAAAAAGTACAAAACACCAATGACATAAATTAAAGAAGGAATTAAAAGATAGAAAAACATCTTACATTTATGGATTGGAAGAATCAAAATTAGGAAAATTTACCATACTATTCAAAACATGGATTCAATACAATCTCCATTACATCATTAATGATAGTCTTCATAGAAGTATCAAAAGCATCACTGAAATTCATATGGAAGAACAAATAACCATGAATAACCAAAGCAATTTTGAGCAAAATGAACAAAGGTACAGGCATTACAATACCTAGAATGTACCAATAAACTCAATAAAAAGAAAAAAAAAAACTCAAATCAGACATACAGAGCAGTGAACAGCATACAGAACCCAGAAACATGCCCATCCATCTACAGCCAACTGATTATCAAAAGGAAACCAAGTAAATTCACTGGAGGAAATACAGTCCTTTCACAGGTGCTTCTGGGAAAAATGGAAACTCATGTGCAAAAAAACAAAAAAAAACCAAAGAAAACCCAAAAAAACAAAAAAAGAAAGAAAGAAAACTGGAACCTTACCTTTCACCCTATTCAAAAATCAACTCAATAGATTAAATAACTTAATGTGAGACCTAAAACTCTGAAACTACTAGAAAAAGTCACATCAAGACACAGGAAACACTTCAGGGTATTTGTACTTAATGATTTTCTGGATAGGACTCTGCACAGAAACTCAAAACAAAAATTGACAAATCATATTATATCAAATGAAAAAGCTTTTTCACAGCGATGGAAACAATTGACAGTGAAGAGACAACTTCTAGCTTGGGAAAGATATTTTCAAGTTATTCTTTTCTTAAGGGTTAATATCCAGACTATATAAAGAACTAAACATGTAACAAACAAAAAACCAACCAAACAAAAACACTTCTCAAAAGAAGTAATAGAAATGGTCAATAGATATATGAAAAATCTCAATATAATCTCTCACCAGGGAAACGGAAACCAAAGCTACAATCAGATACCATCTCAGCTCAGTTAGAATAGCATAATACATTAGGACATTATGCACACACAAAAGCATAACAAATACTGATGAGGATATGGAGAAAAAGGAACCCATATACACTGTTGGTGGGAATGTAAATTAGTATAGTCATCGCGAAAATCTGTATGGAATTTCCTCAAAAGACTAAAAAGTAGGGCCAGGGATTTAGCTCAATGGTTCTGGTGCCTGCTTTGCAAGTGCAAGGACCCGATTTTGATCCCCAGTACAAAAAAAAAAAAAAAAAGATTAAAAGTAGTGCTAACATATAATCCAGCTATCACATTCCCATGTATCTATCTGAAGGAAATTAAGTCCGCATACCCAAGAGATACCTGCATACCATGTTTATTAAGACTCTGCTGCACAATTGCCAAACTAAGGAAGCATCTTATGTACCTGCTAGTTGAATGGATTAAAAAAAATATGGTATGCACACACAACACAGTATTATTTACACATAAAGAAGAATAAGTTCATGTCATTTGCAGAAAAATAGATGGAACTGGAGGACATCATATTAAGTGAAATATGGCAGAAAGTCAGAAAGACATATATTGTATGTTTAAGGTGTAGAAACTTAAACAATGTAATTGACTTGGAAATAGAATAGTGCATACTAGGGATTGAGAAAGGTGCAGGAAGGGAGAGTTGGGCGAAGATGGAAGAGGAAGTTGGATATAATAAATGACACTGTATGCATGTCACTATGAATCCCATAAATATGTTCAATTGAAAGTCTAAATAAAATAGATATTAAAATAATAAAAAAATCAATTTTCCCTGGATAGGTTTTTCAAGCCTTTCAGACACCAGCTCAAAATTGTATCCTAATCTTTTATCTTCTTTGCTTCTGTGCAGGTAATAAATTTACCTTGTATAACTTGCTGTAAGTGAGGGTGTCCTGTTAGGCACCTATTAAAACTGCAGCCCAAGATGCAATGGGAGGAAGTGTTAGGATCCCTGTTTCTAGTGATTGCATAGGGATGATCTTTGCTGTTTTCCAAGTAATGAGGTTCTTCCCTGGGGTGTGGTATAGCAGATACAATATTTGGTACTATTATTGTGTACAGCAGAGTTTCACTAACTGTATAAGTCAATGACTTGGTGTCTAGCTAAGCTGGGTTATTCAACTCCTGTCATTTGAAAATTGCTGCTGAGAAACACTTTACTGGGAATTGACTAAACCATGTTGAAGAGGAAAATATATGAAAATTGCCAATGCTGAGTTATCTACATCTGATTAGGTTCCTACTCCACTGAAGTGTGATTGTCAAGCTCTGCTTTAGATTATCAACTGCACACATTATTCTTACAACTGCTAATTCGTGCACTATATAACTGAACCATCACTTTGACCTTCTGAAAGCACTTATGTTAGTGTGGGTAAGAACAGATTATACATACGCACCATAGAAAAGTATGAATTATACTCTACTAATAACAGTCACAAAATATCTCAGCTGTAACTTTTTTCTTTTTTTTTTTTGTACCGGGGATCGAACTGGGGTCCTTGCGCTTGCGAGGCAGGACACCGAAACACTGAGCTAAAACCCAGGCCCAGCAACATATATTTTAAAATAGGCATTATAGATCAATCAAGAATTACACATAAGTTTATCACTTTTTGTTTATTTCTGGGCATAGAATATATACACATCTGAATATATAAATTTTGGAAAGCAGACTTACTTTATTTATTTTGTAACGGGGATCGAACTCGGGTCCTTGCATTTGCCAGGCAGGCACCAGAACCACTGAGCTAGATCCGCGGCCCAAAAGCACACTTTAAAAATGATTATGAATTATATGTATATATTTTCCCTCACAAAAGTCTATATCTATTAAAGTGTATCTTATCATTTATTATGTATTCTTATTATGGATTGAAATTGTTACCCGTTTAATATTTTCTACATTATGAAGGAAATTTAGTTTTTTGTTTATGCATATAGTCATGTTAATTTAAAAATCAATATATAGGGAAGGATGAAGGGGGTGAAGGGAGGGCAGGGGAATGGGGAAAACTCAGAACCAGGATACACTATGTAAAAGACACAAGATCCCAATGATGAGTGTAACTGTATTGTTAACTTTAAATATACCAATAAACTTAATGAAAAAATCAATGTATTTTTTAAAGAACAAGAAGAAAGTTAAGCTTTTTTACTTGCTTTTTCATTGCTTCTATCTCTTTCTACTCTTCCATAAAGTATGGGGTGTGATTAAAAGATATAGTTTATGTTTAAATTAAAATAATTTATTACAGTAAATGACATTACCATTGATTCCACTCAAAATACTGCCCCTTTCTTTGAAAACGTGTATCCCATTGCTTTTATCATTTTCTGAAACAGTTCTGGAGTCCTCTTTCATGTCCTTAGTTGTGGAATTGATTCAAAACAAAAACGTTTCCCTTTTGTGGTCATGTTGCCTTTATGAAAAGCCAGAAGTCACATCATGCAAGATCCAGTGAATAAGGTAGATAAGTAAACGCCATACTATTTTAATGAGCCTGTCTTCCCATTGGATGGAACATGGAGGCAGCCATGTACTGTATTGTGATCACTGTATTTCTCACAGATGCTTATGAAGGAGGACTTCCAGAACTGCTTCAGAAAGCAGCAAGATGATGGGATAGGTGTGATGGAAGCTAAGAGGGCTTTATTTGGGCAAGACTAATAGAAATGCATCATTTCTGTAATGAACATTTTCAGTTTAAGCATCCCTCATGTATTTCACTCACACTTTGTATATCTGCTGAGAATCACAGGTCAAAGAAGCCTTCTGCTGTACAAAATATGTCTGTTTATAATTTATGCCACAGGAGATAAAAACTATTAAATAATCACTAATTTTGATGTTTTTATTTCTCTTATTATATTCCTTCATTGCAAAACATTACAGCCCCTATGACTAGTGTTAATTTGATTAATCTTATTTATTATGGATTTTTTGGAAACAGAATATCCCCTTTTTGCTATCAGCTGATATTTGGATTTATAATTGCTATTCATTTTTCATAAATTGGAAATAATGAGGGGATGATATATTATGTTGCATACTTTCCAAAATGAAAATTAAGACATTTCAAAATAATTTTGAATATGTAATTCTGAATAGAAAAGGCTACTTTCCTAACTAGGTAGTTGAAAATTTTGTGTTAGAATTTCCCATATCTAGCTTCAGGAACTTTTATTTTTCTTGAAACCTCAAAATATCCTGGGGTTGATTTTTCACTATGGTAGAATCTGGAGTTATTTAGACGTAACTGGCAAAGGCTTTACTGAGTTGGACAGTAGGCTGCTTTAACTTCATCAATTCTCTGTTTGATTCTTTTCTAGTCTGTCAAGCATTTGGTGATTCAACAATAAAAGGATTTTAGAATTTTGAAGGATGACGAGAAGACACAAAAGATAAAATTGTCAAATTAAATCCAGTGGCAATTAAAAGACAGGTGATTCTTCCTTTGGGGAAGTTCACTCCAACAGCTTCCAAAATGTTCTTCCTCTCCAACACTGCCAAATCCAAGTGTAACTATGAACTGTGGTGTGTCAACTTGACTCAAGTAAGATAGTGTAGTTAGTCACAGGTTTTTTTTTTTTTTGTACCAGGGATCGAACTCAGGATCTTGCACTTGCGAGGCAGGTGGTGGCACCACTGAGCTAAATCCCAGGCCCTACAGTTCTGAGCGTGTCTGTGGATTGAAATGTAGGCCAACAAAATTAGGGGTGACTCCTGGTTGTGCGTTACACCAACCAGTAGGCTTGAGTAGCCTGAATGGAATATAAAAGGGAAAGAAATGTGATGATTTTTAAAAAACTTCAGTCCTCTTGAACATGTGTTTCCTCTGTAGCCATCACCTTTGGACATCAGTCTCTGGTTTCTTTAACCTTCTCATACAGGCTCACAAGGGCAACTGGCCAGTGAGTTTCTAGGTCTGGGACTAGTGCTGCATCAGCATTCCTCCTGTTCTGTGGCTTCCATCTTCTTGGGCCAAGTACCTACTTGATCCTTTTTCTTCCTGGCACACAGATGGCCACTGCGGATTCTCTCATCTCTGATCTTGCAGATGACCACTGAGCTATCTCCCATATATATTCTGTTGATTCTGTTCATCTAGAAAATCCTAAGTAATACATTAACCATTCCTTCATAAACTCAGGAAACTCATGTTAAGAAATAAATAATGTGGAAAGATCAAATGTATTCTGCTAAACGTATTCCAGTAACTAGAGCTTTCCATTACACTCTTGCTAGTATGCTTTCTAGAAAATCTAGCCAAGAGCATTATGTGGGGTCATTTTTGCTGTTTTAGCAGTATCAGGAAGTTTATGTTTTTGGTTTCAATTTGCTTATTATAGTTGTCTGCAATATTTTGTTCTCTTTTAGATTGTTCCTAGAAAAGGCAGGAATTTAGTGTCTTCATGGTTAATCTGGCAGTCTGAAATAAAGGTGAGAGTACTTTTCAAAGCTATTAGGGCTGATTACGTGCTGAACTGTGCCTGACTATGTAGTTATGATCTGTCACGTTCATGACTGTCTGTGCCATCACATTATACAAGCAAAATTTTGTTATGTAATGGAGAAAACTACAGTGAAAAACAGAGCAATTCTAGTTTCTACTAAAAACCTTCTC
Source organism: Fukomys damarensis (assembly GCF_012274545.1). Taxonomy (NCBI): domain Eukaryota; kingdom Metazoa; phylum Chordata; class Mammalia; order Rodentia; family Bathyergidae; genus Fukomys; species Fukomys damarensis. The sequence goes on along the minus strand of NW_022900913.1, from coordinate 23,437,228 downwards.
CTTGAAGCTTCTAAGAGCTTTTTCAAGGAGTTAATTTCCTGGGCTTTTGGTGAGGCACCAGGGAATAAAGAAAACAAATTGAGAAAAATGCCACAAGCTTATTGTTATTGATCACATTTCCCATGGGTTTAAATGTGATTTTTAATTAGTGTATCACTGAAAATACCTTTTTATTTTTGCTTGGAAAGATTAGATTATATTTTGACTTGTACCTAAAGCAACTGATACAATGAGTTTATGAAAGGTAAACCTTGATCTGTCCTTGACATGATCAGTTAGTTCTTGTCTACATAAATGCTACTTACAACTTGAAAATCAGGTTAGTAGACTTGGTGAGTTTTCTCAAGTCAGGTATATTAATATTTAATTTTCAAAATATATAATTGTAAACAATACATTTTGAAAATCCACTGCTATTTCCCATATTTAATGATGTTAATTTTAGGGAAAGTTGATCATGTAAGCAACAACAGTCATTGAGCAGTGTGTGTAAAGCATATAATTTTATAGTTACACAAATAATTCAATGAAGTTATTACCTTTGCCTAATAAACTTTGGTAAAAATTGACTTTTTAATTGGCATCAACATAAGAAGTGTCTAAAACATCCAGTGATATAAATAATTTATCTTTCACACCTATTTGTTTCTCTTTCTGTGTTTGTAGTTTGACAATGAAATTCTCTGTGCATCTTGAATATCAAGGTAACCTACTTCATGTTAAATAGTCTGAAGTTTGATAAATTATAATTTTAAATTGATATATGTTTTTTCTGGTCTTGGGCCTGTTTACCCTTAGGATCAGCGCCTCCTTCACTCCAGAATGAAAAAATCAAAGCGGCTGTTAGCTAACTTCTGGCCAGATTTAGCCAAAAGAAGGTCAATTTGGCAATGAGTGGACAGGCAGAGAGGCTCCTGTGCACCCTCACCCACCCCATGTGAGGATATAATAGGAAGACAAGATGGGCATCTGCAAAGCAACAGAGCAAGCACCTTTACCAGACATTCAATATGCCGGTATTTTGGTCTTGGACTTCACAACTTGCAGATCTGTGAAAATAAATATTTGCTGTTTATGTCACCCAGATGGCGTTCTGTTAGAGAAGCCTGAGGTGACTAACACAATAATGTAAAGTGAAGAAAAGCAATTGTGTAATCTATTAATATTCTTTTGTATTGTAGCAGATAATTCATTTCTACATTACTAAATCATATTGTGACTCTTTCTATACCTGGAACTACAGTTCTGCTGGTTCTTGTGGTAAGAGAGTTGCATGTGTGTAATCTCATTCAGGAAGCATTTGTTTAGTCTCCTTTAATGCTATCACAGCTCACATTTGTGTATATTTGTTTTCTTTATCTCAGTTCTGGTAAATCCATGAAAAACAGATGAAAGCCAAATCTTTCATTATTCCTAAATCCCTGATTATGACGTTTCTCCTACAGTGTGTCCCAAAAGAATGGGAAAAGCATCTGTAACCACGTACAGGTTATGTTGTCGTCCCCTCAGTGGCATTTTGTCCATATGGAGCTTAATTTCAGAAACTACCTATAAGTAGGCGTAAAATTCAGACAGAAAATAGCAATTTATCACAAGTATCCAGCTGGCTTCTTCTCCTAAGTGGTTATTTCCTAATCTGAAATCCAACCATTCACTGCCCACTTACATTTTTTGAGCTATAAAATCAATAATAAATAGCAAGAACATTCCCTTGAGAGATTAGCCAAGCATTCCAACTGGGAAGAACAAATAAAGGGCAATGCCACAGAACTGTGTGCTTAGAATTTAATGTAAGAAATAAAATATGGCAAAATGAGAGCTGCTCATTTCATGAAGTTAATCAATAATGCAATTTAAAATTGAGCTTAAAATTCTCCCTAAATGTTCTTTACATGCAAATCTTTAGAGATATATTTTTCAATTAGTATAATCTTTAAAAGATTTTATATATTTTACTGACTTATTGATCTCTTTTAAATAAAATTGAACATTATCACATTTTAACCATCTTCAAATCTACATTTTAAAATCTGCCTTATAATTTTGATAATTTATCTTTCAAGAAAGTTCATTATTACCTGCAAATGCAATTTCACCTGAGCTGTACTATCTAGAAATATTTCAATGGAAGGTAATCCATATCTTAGCTAATTTAATTATGTCTGTGTAAGCATATCTAAAAACTCTATAAATATATACCTACCTATAAAATAAAATATATACCTACCTACATGCATATATTTAAGTATATCTATGGATGCATATCTATATATACAAGTAATATGGAAATATGTATATTCCTAAATACATATATAGATAATACACACATAAATGCATACATATAAAAATTTTCATATTATTCAGTGATAGTGTATAACCTGACTTTCATATTTATCTGTGGTTTATTGTTTCCTCATTAATATTTTAATAGAGAAATTAATCCATTGTTACAGGAAATTTTCTATGATTCTACTCTTTTTAATCATATATGTGATAAAACTGTTTTTGCTTTTATGGGCTTTAAAGTCAGTTGATAAACATAAATATTAATTATAAAAGATCATAGCAAAATCATGAGTCCATAAATAGCAACAGCATTGAATTTTGACCATCTAGAAAGCAGGTATTGCCAATTTGCTTTAAAGTAAGAAAACAATTCAGATAAAATTTAAGCATGACCACTTGGCTAGTATGTGTCTTATTGGTAATATTTATTCAAATGTGGCCAATTTTAAAGCCCTTGTTTTTTTATTGTATAATTCTGACTTCCATAATGAAAGTCAATACAATAAAATAGACTATGTTGCAAGGCAACCTGCAATTACAAGATGATTGAATAAATAGAAAAGAAATCAGTCATATCTGAAATGATTTGGGAAATTTTCATAAAAGTGAAGAAATTAGATAATACCTTAAAATTAGATACACGCTGAAGAACAGAGCAGTCAATGTGCAAAACTTAGAAATTGGGAAGGCACAAGTTATGTACAGAACAGACAAGAAAAGAAAAAAATTAGCTGTAGTACAAGATCCCAAATATTAGCTTTTGAAGATTTTGTGAAAATATCGACTATGCCGAAATTCAAGGTCTTGAGTCTCAGCCCATGAGGAAATGACAAGCTGAATCTAAAGTATGCATGGAAAGAGAAGAAAAGACTAAGGAAAGTAGTATCAATCTTGAAAATGAACAAAGTGGTGAATCTTACACCAACAACTATCTGGACTTACACAGCTTCAGTAGCTGAGATGGTGGAGTGACGGGCTAAGGAGGTAGGTACAACGGCACACAGAATCCAGTTACTGTCATTTGTATTTTGATAATGGTCCCTTACATTGCTCTCGGGAGGGGATATACTTTCCATTGAATTCTTCTACATCAATTAGATATCTATATGGAAAAAAGGAAATCTTGAACCATACCTCAAAGGATTGAAAAAGAAATCATGTCTAAGGGGATTGCAAATCCAAGTGGAAAGGTAAAAGAGTAGATCTTCTAAAAGGTAACAAAAATCGATGTCTCCACAATTGGGTGGGTGGTAAACATTTCCTAAATAGGTTCCAAAAACACTTGCTATAAAACTAAAAGACTTCCAAAGTGGAGTTTGATAAAATTGATAGCTTGTATTTATTGAAAGCCAGCATTAAGAAACTGAAAAGACAAACTTCAGAATGGGAGTATAGATTATCAATAGATATACCGGAGAAAGGACTCATTTCAAAAGTATGCAAATAACTTCTTTACGTTAGTAAGAAAAATGAAGACAATTCAACTAGCAATAGATTGGCAAATATATTGAATGGGAGCTTCACTAAAGAAGATTTTTAGATATCTTATATGCATGGACACTGTTGCTTAGCATCATTAGCCATCAAAGAAATTGAAATTAAGGGCCAGGGATTTAACTTAGCGGTACTGTGCCTGCCTCTCAAGCTCAAGGTCCTGAGTTTGATGCCTGGTACCGAAAAGAAAAGAAACTCAAAATAAAATAAAAACGAGATAGTATTAAAAGTAAAAATGTTGAGGTAATGTAAAATTTATGTTAAATATTTAAAAAGCTGGCAATTAAAATGCTTCTTAAGGACATTGAGCCAATGGAACTCTTATATTCAAACGATATCTATGTAAAGTGAACCAGTCACTTTAGATAACTTTGTAGCAGCATTTAATAAAACTGAACATCCACAAATTCTATGACCCAGTAAATCTACCAGGCATACACGTATGAAAAAAAGTCTATCTACACCAGATTACACCTAGGGGAATGGAATGTTCACTATAGCAAGCTAGCAAGATGCAACCAGACAAGTAGTGGTATGTTCACAGAAGCAGTGATATTAAACATTGTGGTCAATGAAAGCACCACTGTTGCTAATAGGATCACGGATGACTTTCACAGATGTATTTTTTTCTTTATTGGTACATTTTAGGTATACAATATAGTTACATTCATCATTGGGATCTTGTACCTTTACATGACAGGTCTTGGTTCTCATTTTTTCACAATTCCTTTGACTTCCCTTTACCCTTCCACCCTTTCCTATTTACAAAGATTTTATTTCCATTTTTTCCTTTTCTCATATATTTTTTTCTTTTCCCTTCCTTCATTTCCGCGAACCTTCCCACATCACCTACCACTTTCAACCTTTTCTTCCTATTTCACATTATTAATTATACATTTTGATCCTTATTTATACTTTTTGTTTATTATACCAGAGAAACGATTTGGTATTTACATGTGTGTCCTATAATTTCACTTGAGTATGTCCTCAATGTGCATCCACTTAGCTATAAATGTCTCTAGTTTCTTATTCTTTATGGTTGAGTAGCACTCCATTTTATATAAAAAAAAAATCCCACATCTTCTTTATCCATTCTCCAATTGATGGCCAATTAGGCTGTTTCCAGGTTTTATCTATTGCAAACTGTGCTGCTTTAAACATTGGTGAGCATATATCACTGTGCTATGATTCTTTTAATTCTTTAGGGAAGATAGCCAGCAAGGGAATATCTGGGTAAAATGTGACCTCTAATCCGAGTTGTTTGAGGTATCTCCATATTGATTTCCACAGTGGTTGCACCAGTCTGCACTCCCACCAACAATGGAGATGGGTTCCTTTCTCCCTGCAACCCCGCCAACATTTGTTACTGTGTGATTTCTTGATAGCAGCCATTCTTTGTGGAGTGAGGTGGAATCTCAGTGTTGTTTTCATCTGCATCACAGATGTAGTTTTGATCAAAAGAAATATCATACAAGTCTAGGCACAGTATGGAACTAGTATAAAGCTCAAAACTAGCTAATGCAAAGAGGTGGTGGAAGAAGGAACCGTACTTGATACTCATCGGGGAATAGAATATTAATCTGGAGCAGACAGGAAAATGGGTTCTGTGGTGATATTATAAAATGTATTCTGAAAATGTAAATAAGAACCAAAATATATAATGGATATTGTGAAATAGGAATAAATTATTCAAAATATTACCAAGTGTCAGATACTTTGTTCATAATTGAACGTTTCATGAAAATAAATAAAAATAAAATTTTGGGGTCAGATGCTTAGCTCAGTGGTGCCGCTGCCTGCCTCGCAAGCTCAAGGTTCTGAGTTTGATCCCTGGTACCAAAAATAAGTAAATAAACAAACAAACATATAAATAAATACAATAAACTTTATTCACTATCATAGTGAATATTCTATTCACTTTGTGACTATTCCTGAGGCTATACCTTTGTACTTTGCTCACCACATACCATATAGGAAAGATTTCTATAAAAAAGTTGATTTTATTAAAGAAAAAAATGTATTTACCATTTCTAAAAAGAAGTCACTGAATATTATTTCATACAGATAGTCAAAGAAAAATATACTTAAAGAGCTGCTCTTTTTGGTTAACCTTTTGATTGGTGGGCAGAGTTATGTAGATTATTTGATAGAATAATAAAATTTTAGTTTGTGCAGTCTTCAGGAACTTCTTCTGTGCCACAGGCAATGTTTGCCCCTTATTCACAGATTCTGAAGTGAATCTATAAATATTTTAAGCAGCTTGCTAATCATTACATTAAGCAGAATAGGAAAGAACACAAAGCTATGAAAACGCTACAAGCATATCCGTCAGTCACGAACTGTTCTCAGGTCTTCACCCATTTTAATTGCATACACATATATATGTATATAGTTATCTATTAAATTACACATGTTTTATATGTGTGTGTGTGTGTGTGTGTATTTAAATTGTGACTTTCAAGTCAATAAGATACTAGGTAATTTCCCCAATTTAAGAACAATATTCCTACAGACATTTTGTGAACTGTAAATGAATGATGTCCTTTGTATTTTTGGTTTTGAACTTCAGAATACAGTTACAAGTAGCATATTAGAGGGAACAGTATGCAAAGGTCCTTCTCCTTGACCAGGGCCATGGTGCTAAGTGTTCTGTAATGCCTCATGCTGTGCATTTTATGTGGTTTTCATTATTATTGTTTATGATGATGTTATTTTAATTGTTGATGTAGCACTCACAGAACCTTGGTGAAAACTTTATAATAAATTAAAATATTATCATAATAGTTCCTAAAAGGTAAAGAAATAGCTAGGCCTCCTTAGAGCAGAGTTCATGTGAGAACTAACTGCCCAAAGAAGCAATATATTTCCTTAGGGACAGCAGGAGGGAAGATTAAGAAACACATGTTTTGGCACTCCCTGCCCTCCTTATTACTAACATTACCTTTGTGAGCAACAAGGTTTAGGGGTTTTCTCCTACATATCAGTTTGTTCTAAACCACGGTGTATTGGCTGTGTTACCTCTAATCTCAATGTTATTATATCATCCTGAAAAATGCACAAAACATACAATGCATGTTCTCACTGTCACTGATAACATTAATTTTTAATTGACATTTTAGCTTATGAAATGTCTGTGACTACTTATTACTGTGAAAATATTTAAGATTTAATATTCACTTTAACAGAGGAAAGATGTATAAAAATTGTTTCTATTCTTGTGGTTTGTTAATTATTATCTTTTACTGTTGTGTTTTATAAATGCTATTGCTATTAAAATGATTTTAATGGACCTTTCCTATGTTTGAAAGGAAACAATTCATTAATGCTTTTATTCATGCCTTTTTTTGTGTGTGGTCAAGAAAATTGTGGCTGTCCTGGGAGAAAGGATGATGATGTGTGATTATATCCTTTCAAATGCCTTCCTGTGTCTTTTAGTAAAGTGCATGTATTATATAATGATTTGAAAATTTGCCCATGTGGCCCAAATAACTTTTATGTTCCTGTATTATTAAATTAATTAGTATGGATTGAGTATGGTTATACAGAGATAAACCTTTTTTTTTTTTTTTTTGAAGTTGACTTATATAATGTTCTTTCTAATATTTATTTATTCACTGTATTTCCTACAGGAAATAGAATCATTCCTATCTTACTGATCAGTTTTCATAGACTTCGTGAAGATGAACAGATTAAAGAGAATTTCATGCTTTCTACAGATTTTATATTACACATAAATTAATCTGAACCGAAGAATCTAATGAATTCTGTTAAAAGTGTTTTGTCTTAGATTTTGCATTTCTGATGCCTAAAATGACTTAAATCTATTGATGATTACTTTGAAAACAAAAAGTTACTACAAAATGAATTATGTGGATCCGGTACATGAAAACCATCAAAAAACTTCTATAGAGAAAGCATTAGCAATTAGTTATATACTGCTACAATTTTATCCTGAATGAGAGTGGAAGCACAAAAGTGAGTTTCTTAGAGTGTTTAATGCATAATGTTTTTATTTCATATTGATGAAATGATTTTATAGTATGTAGTTTTCTAAGAATAATTTTTAAGGAAAATGGGATATGAAAATAAATCATCAAAATGTATTTCTAGCCTGTACAAAAGTAAGAAATGTACCAGCAAATTTAGTTTAATTTTGAAATGAGAATGGACATTAACTCCTGGCTGGTGAGACTGACTTTCCAAGACTGTGAGGTGGAGGCAAACAAAAAGATGGGAAGGTTGCAGGTCTCTGGAAGAAATGGCAGGAAACAAATGCTTTCCTTTATTTTCCCAACTGAGATTAACAGTTCCCAAGAAAGACTTCATCTGTTTTCCTTGTTTTGCTTCTAGACATGGAGGAGGATAAGGTCTTAGAAAGCTGACTGAAGAACATTGTTTGTTCTAGGAGCTTTATACTCAATTTTAGTTTAATGATAGCCACATTTGTTGTCCATGGTACAATTATTTGAATAGTGCTCTAGGAATCTGTGAGATGTAGAAATGATCCTTCCCTTTTGCTAAGTAGAGTGACTATTTTCCTTTTTCTTTTGTTCTCTTGCGTAGTATACCTCACCTTTTGTACACATAGTAATTGGCATGTTATCTTTCCACTAGACTGCAGTGCGAGCAAATCATATCTTCATAGCCCCGAAGTTCACTTTGCCATATCATACTCGTAAGTGTGTGCTCAATCATGATTTTTAAATGATTTAATGGCTGAATATGTGCTTTTGTAAACCACACTTCATTGACCCAGAGATGTGTACATAACACTTAAGTGAGAATTTGGGAAGCTATTTTAGAAGACTAAGAAAGAACTAAGTATAATCAATTACTTCTGGGTAGTTGGAATGCAACTCAGAAAGCAATTCTGTGGAAGTAATCAGAAGCTACTGCGAGCATTTGCACCACACCAATTGCAAATTAATGAACCACCGTACCTTTCGGCTTTGAGAGTATCGAATTAGGAGTAACTCCGCTTGGAGCCACAGAAACTTAATACATTCCGATTCTATGGAAGGTCTATAAAACTGAACAGCAGCTGCCAGAAATAGAAAGAGTTCTATGAAATTATTTATAAGTAAAAGAAAATGCCCAATGCCTTATGGGTTGTGGTTGGTCATGATGAATATAGAGAGGACACAAAAGAACCAGAATATTTGCATTAGGAAAACATCATGTTTCTATTTTTTATTTTAGGAAAAACATAAAACATATTTCATAACAAAATAATAAGAGGATAACTATAGTTAATACACTAAAAATATACCAATAAACTCAATACCCTGTATACCTGTATCTTTGAAGTGGTTACTCAAAGACAAAAATATTTTTTCTTACAGAGAAGAAACATATAATAGCACAAAACTTTCTGTTCAACAAACACTTTAAAAGAAGCAAAGTGGAGGCATTTCTTACAGCCGAGAGTTTTGCCAGTGCTATAGGGTTAAGTCACTAAAATTAATGTAAGAGTCTCAGACACATATATTTTTTCATTAGCATTGCAACTAACTGTCCTTTTCTTTTGGAATTTTGATATGTGACGCGAGAGCGATTTATATGATATTGAAAATGCAACTTTAATATTTCTTATTTCTACACTAAGCGGTTTCTTTTCTTGTAAAATCTCACTTTACTGTTACAGGGACAACTCATTAGCGTAGTGGTTAGTGGGAGAGGAGTCGGAAATAATCACACTGGTATTCAGGAGCACAGTAGAAATGAATCACAGAGGCTGCTGTGTACCAACCGTTAATGGGTGTTTCGGGTCCATCGTGGTAGGCCTGGCGCTGGTTGCTTCAGACATTTGGACGGCTGCCTCTGCCTTACAGTGTTGCTCTTTTGTCAGAAGCTGCCAGAGCCGCCAGATACTTTCCAACTTCGCGTGTAGCCGTGGACAGGACTCTTCTTCTTGCTCTTCTATGTTTTGTCTGTTCTCTATTATGATGCTTTGGATGAAGTCTTTTACAAGTCTCTGAAACCTGAATTCTTTTTTGAATATTTTCCAATATGAAAACTTAATTCCAGAATTCCAGCCAACCTCTAACTCTCTACTGCAGTCTTTAAATTCTCTCACAGTTTGCTTATAACAAATTATACAGAATAACGAAGACTGTAAAAGGAAGAAATTACACAGACCACAGAGATGAAATCCAGACCACTTCCAGTTCATTGCATTTGAGTATTTCTTTTCATCTTCCTTTTGGATACTTTCCCTACTTTCCATTTCTCTTTTGTACTTTGGTGAGCACGTTCAAATTTAGCTGCAATATTTTCTTTTTTGACCTCACAAAAATTGAATCCCAAATTCTTATTTACATAAAAGTCAAACTTCCAAATACAGGGTCAGAGTCAGTTTTTATAATACACAAAGGTATTGTAAAAAGAGTGAAAACTAGGGAGGGAAAAACTAGAGGAAAAAAAGGTGGAAAAAACAGAATTAATACAACAAAATTCTAAAACACATGGTAAGACAATAATTAAGTGTAGTCATTATAAGTGAGGGGGCATTTCTTCTCATCTCTATTTAATCCTACACAGTTCCCCTGGACTCTAGTCATTTGGGGAGCTGACTCAGAATTCAGAGAACTTATTTGTCATTAAACTCTCTCAATGTATCATTAAAACAACAAAATGACTTTTTCTTTAGGCAAACTGAACAAAATAAACTGCAACAACTTCATGCTGTGTCTATACAATGAATAATTAAGTGGAATTTCTCACTCTACATTTATTTTGATCGATGTGCATAACTAAATGAGAGTTGCAGCTATGTTTCTACTTTGTGATCTGCAGTGGCTTACATGGTTGCTGTATTGATTTGATTAAAACATTAAATGTCGATTTGAGGGAGTTGACTTTGGCTCAAACTCACATTTCAGAAGGACTTCAACCTTTTAAAATTGGCTATTTTTCAATTTTTTAGAAATGATAAAACAATAAGATAAAGGATATTGCATATGTTGGAGTGAAAGAAATATAAAGAAACCAATTTGAACAAAGAGTTTTAAGAGAAACAGATTGATAACAAGAAGATGGAAAAGAATTAGAAGCCCTCTTTGGCAATTCCATTATTTCTTTATTCTTAACATGTGAACAATGCATGAAAGGTAACTTTCAGGGATCTCTGCACTGTAAATATGGAAACTATCATCCTTGTGATCAAGAAACTAGCAGCTGGGGAGAGAGAGGTTGTTGACTTGCTATTCAATATAATAAGAAAGAATAACATAGCAATGTATATGTTTAGGTCACTGTAAGAGGAAGATAGATATGTTTCATGATGTGTACTTTAGACATAAGATGGGATTCAGAGAAGTTTTCAAATTAAAGTTAATACAATGACAGTGATTGTGTTCTAAATACTCACTAGGTACTGGGCATTGGATTAAGCTTTTTTTTTATAAAAATGCAGTAACTTATTTCTCTAACAAAATGTAGAAAGAGAAGTTGCCAGTATTCTCATTGTACATATGAGGAAACATGCTTTAGAGATCTTTTACTCAAAACCCCTCAGTACAAAACATTTATGAGTTTAGGTCCATCTGATTGTACAGCTGAGAGTGTCTGAGATCTATGCTCTGTGAAGCTAATTACTTCTATTAGCAGTTGCACATCTAAGTAAACACACTAAAGAGTACTCATATGCATACAATAAGAATGGAGACTATGATATTCACTGCAGCAAATCTTTTCGAAGTGATTTGATGGGATAGCTTAGTGTTAGGGTGCTTGCCTAGCATGTGCAAGGCTCTAGGTTTGATCCCAACTCCACACAACAAACAAATGGGTAGTAAGCCCATTCTTCACTTACAAGGGGATATTAAAAAAAAAACCTGAAGCATTTATTGTGGATGATAGAGAATAATATAGAGAAGAATTCAATCATCTCTTCTAAATCCAGCTCTGCCATTTCCCTAGTGTGACTTTGAGGAAGTACCTGAGCTTCTCTGTGACATTACTTTGTTATCTGTAAAATGGAAATGATGAGTATCTTATAAGTTTGTGAGAACTAAGTGATATTGTGGATGCAAAACACTAAAAATGAAATGTCTTGTACTAGTAAGCATATAATAAATATACTGTTATCGTGTAATGGACCTTCTGCATGGTTAAAAATGACTATATATATCAACAATGGAAATCTCCCTGTGACACATTTCTGAGTGCAAATATGCAAATTTCACAAGCTGGCAACATAAATATGAGAGGTATGTTTTCAAAGGGACATATCAAACGTGTAAGCACATTAGAAAAATACTTGTTAGACTTTTTTCTTCTTTCACATATAGTATTTCAAAGCATCAATATAGCTATTGTAAACTTGTTAGTTTTTACTAATTATATTTATTCATGTTTGTCAAGGAAAAAGTGACTTGGGTTAAAGAGGAGACAGGAACATCTGTTAAACTTACAATTTTCATTTGCTTTGACAAAACATGTACACATATGAATATGCTCATGCCTTTGTAAAGTTGGGGAGAGGCCAAGTTCTGTTGTTCCATTGAGAACAAAAATACATTCTGGAAAGATTTCAACCACAGTCCTGCCAAATATGGCTTTCATCTTATTTTCAAACAAATATTGATGTCTTTGCTAGCAAGATTCTTTAAAAAAGATAATGAAGTATAAATATTTTTCTGTAGAAATGATGTGCCTCTTTGGAAGATATTTAAATTTTTTTAATCCTTTTAGGATTTTGTAGTACTATAAGGGACATTTTTGAGAAATGGGACGACTTCTTTAAATCTCTTCATCTCAGAGGGCATTAAGTGCTGCAGCATTTGTTCTCAGACCAAAAGCACTTTCTGCATTTCCCTTCTTAGGCATTAGGGGTGGGCCACGCTGCTGCTGCGCCTGCAGAGCATGGCTGGCCTGATGTCTTTGATCTCGTCTTCTTCCTCGAGCCATGCCAGTCATTTTGCTCATACGACTGAAGGAGTGCGGGAAAAGCTTGTAAAAACACAAATGCCCTCATCATTATGGGAAGGGCCAAGCGTCTGGAAGGTCATAACAGAGAAAGATGATGGGGTGGGGTGGGGAGAAGCTTTGACATCATCTAAATCTTCAGAAGTCCAAGCAAGTGAATATTTGTCTTTTAATGGTAAATTCTTTAGTTGTTTTGGAAAAAAAATATAGTGTTTTGTTTTCATTTATATTCAAACTTTCATTTTACTAGAAAGTGTCTATATAAATATATATATACATATATGTGTATAAGTAAATTTTCTATCATCCATCTTATCTATTAAGGAATACCAATCAAAACATTTACTAACAGAAAAAAGTACATTTTTTTGTTTTAAAGGTTTACAATTTTTTGTTGTTGTTGTTGTTTGTTTTGGTACTGGCGATCAAACTCGGGTCCTTGCACTTGCGAGGCAGGCCACTGAACTGCTGAGCTAAACCCCCGGCCCAAAAGTTGACAATATTTTAAAAGAGGGAATCTTTTATTTCTCATGTATGCATCCCAACCAAGAATATCCTAATCACCTGAGGAATTGTTAACTGTTTAAGTCCTTGATAACAAAAGAAACGTTCCATCTTAATTACTTTAAAAATAATTAAAATAAGTATAGAGACTATTTATTTTAAAGCTCTTCCACATTCATTTTATACTTTATCTTTACACAAAGCCCTGTAAAATAGGTTAACTTCTTTTTATTTCACTAGAGGCCACTGAACATCTTTTCAAATATAATAAAAACTTTAAAATCAGATGTCATTTGTTCCCAAGATTGTAATATTTCTGATAAATGAAAAAAAATTTTTTAATTAAATGATTGCTTTACAGAAGTCTCCTAGGTTTGCATAAATCTACAGAGTTCTGGTTAAAAGCAAGAAGGCTTATATTAATATTTTTCTACCACTGTCTATGGACTTTTGCATGCTAATGTAATAACATTATCTTGCATGTAAAAGTAAGTTTTGGGGGAGGGGAGTAGGGGGTGAAGGAAGGGCAGGGACAACAGGAAAAAATGAGAACCAAGACCTGTCATGTAAAGGTACAAGATCCCAAAATATACCAATAAATTCAATGAGAGGAAAAAAGTAAGTTTTGTCAATTAGATATTTTAATAATCTTTTTGCAATCTATTTTTAAAGTAATAAGTATTGAGTTTCCTTAAAAAAACAAAACTAGTAATTCCACTTGACCCAGCTGTTCCTTTTCTATATATCTTCCTGAAAGAGTTAAAAATATCATGTTGCAGAGACACATGCATACCTATGTTTATAGCAGCACCATTCATAACAGCTAAATCTCAGAAGCAGTCTATATGTCCATGAGCAGAAGAATGGATAAAGAAAATGTGGTGTTTACATGCAATGGAATACAACTCTGGCATAAAGGGACACAAAGTTGAGTCATTTGTATGAAAATAGATGCACCTTAAGACCATAATGTTAAATGACATAAATTATACAAGCTCAGATATTATATAGTTCTCTTATATGAGAAACAAATTAAAAAATAAAGAACAAAATAAAAAGATGATAGGAGGCAGGTCGATAGATCTTTCTTAGGTGAGAAGATCAACATATAGAATACAAGGGAGGGAAAGGGAAAGAAAAGGGATGCAAAACAGAATTAAGTTGTTATCTACATGAACCGACTACACACAAGGAATGTAAAGATTATGTACTGCAAACAAGAACTAATAAAAAGTAAAAGAACACCCATTTTCAAGTTTTTACAAGTCCAATATACAAATATTTGTCTGTGAAAGCCCAAAAAATAATATAAAAATTGGTCATTCAAGTCTACTATCCAGAATTTTAAAAAGAGAATATTTGGATTATTATTTACAAATTTATGTATAGTTTTAAAACACAGCAGCTGAATTATTTCATATAAACTATCATTAGTATTTTACAGGTAAAAAAAATATATTTTATTTATTTATTTATTTATTTATTTATTTATTTATTTATTAAACTGGGGATTGAACTCAGGTCCTTGCTCTTGTGCAGCGGGAGCTAAATCCTCTGCCCCCAAAAAATACATTTTAAAAAATGATTTCAGAATTACAGAGTACCTGGTATGCTGTTTCAAAGTTATTTTTCTAAACACCTATTAATTATCATTTGAATTGTCTTCTGATTTTGCGCGTCAGATCAATGTTGCAATCGAAAAGCAAAACTTATATACTCATTTAAAAATTTTTAGATGGAGTCTTGAGATCTATCTATCTATCTCTCTATCTATCTATATATTTGAACTCACTACATGGTGCAGGCTGACCACAAATTCTCCATCCTCCTGCCTCAGTGTCCTGAGTGTTGGGATTACAGGTGTGCACTGACATACCAGTGTTATATATTCATCTTTTATCCATTTATGTAATGTGTTTCCCTACTGTACAAGTTCTTAAAAATGCTATTGCTGAAATAAAGACTTAGACTCAAAAAGAATTTTCAACTTGACTGAGCAGGTGCCCCAGAAAAATGATTTACACTGTCACAAACAGGTTTTAAATTCTCATTTATTGTCACCCACATACACACTTGTATGATTATATTTCTTAAATCTTTGACAATCTTTAATTTAATAATTGAGTAGTATTGTTGCTTTAATTATACTTCTTGAATTTCATTAGAAGTGAATTGTATTAATTGCTAAACTATTTCCAATTCAAGTATTATTTTCCTTTACTTAAAAATTTCCCATATCATTCACTGACAAACTCTATATTTAATATATTTATTTATTTTTAATATTTATGATGTGGTATTTCTCTGTCAACATCTAAAAAAAGACCTGCTATATCATAGGCTTTCAGACTAGCTTTGAAAAATAAGTATGTAACATTTTTGCTATGTAAATAAACTTCTTATGTTCTTTGTTTTTTCTCATTGAGTTTATTGGTACATTTTAGGTATACAGTACAGTTACATTCACCATTGGGATCTTGTACCTTCACATGACAGGTCTTGGTTCTCATTTTTTCCCCTTGTCCCTGCCCTCCCTTCACCCCTCCTGCCCACCCCCTTTACAAACACTTCATTTCCATTTTATCATTTTCTCATATTTTTTCTTTTCCCTTATTCCCTTTCCCCTACCCTTCCCACTTTCCCTACACCTTTAGCCCCTTTCTTCCTATTTCACATTGTCCATTATATCATTAAGATCTTATGTACTATTATAGTTTATTCACACCAGATCTTATGTTCTTTATGTACTTACTTTTGAGATATTTCTTTGGCACCACTTCATGAAACTGTAGCTTGTAAGAACTAAAACACTGATGCAAATTTCTGTTCTAAATGTTTGCACTTTAATTTTTATTTGATCACTATTTAATTCATTTGAAAATCATAAATTTAAATGTATAAACTTTTAAAATTTTCTGATATTTACTTTTTTAATCTTTATAAATACCTTTCCTATATTAATGTGAAATATAATTGTGCCTTTATCTAGATCTGTTACAGTTGGGTTCATCCTATTTGACATTTTAGTCTCATAAGTCTTGAAGTATGCATAGGTAAAGAAGTAATAGAAAAGTGAATTTCAGAAGAAAGTAGCAATTTGCATTAAAGCATAGGTAAACTTGATTAGATTTGAGGGAATGCAGTATGTGTGGTGTCTTGAAAAACTGTGATCGATGCCTTAGTGGCTAAATAAATACTGAAGACCCTGGGGTTCCTGTCATTTGAGAAAAAAAGAAATAAAATTACCTTGTTGAGAAAAAGAATCTTTAATATTGGAACAATAATAGCATGTGATTGATCTTCTCCTTAAAGTAGAAGGTGAATGAGCCTTCTGTGAGTGAAAGTCCCATCTGAAGGAGAGTGAGGCATGGACTAATCTGGAAGGGAACATGGTTCAGAGGCGAGCACTCCCACTGCGCGCAGCCACTCCACCCACCAGAGGGAAGCAAGTCCAGCAGATGGCAGGAACAAAACAAACACGAAGGAGTTCAACAGTAATCTTTTTAAAAATGTGGTTATTTTTAGAGACTTGCTGAACACTTGCTGAATGCTGTGACTCCTTTCCTCAGATAAATGCATATTTATACTATTTTGTAAATAATCTCAATAAATGAGTGATTCTCCTACACTGAGTGAAAGACCATCACTTTAAAGTGCGTGTAAGATTTCTTTCCTAAATTTGTTCCTAGCCTGCAAGAGCTTTACATTTATATAGAAAACCTAAATATTCAGAAACACAATAACAACTCCATGCTGGTATGTACGTATAAAATATAAAGCAGAAATGAGCATAAATGAGAGCACATTGAGACATGTTCACTTTAGTTATTAATTTGTTCTTTCTTTCACTGTCCAGACTGCTTTCTGGTTTTGTGATGCTTAATTTTATGTCTCAGTTTGACTGAGCTAAGCAGTGCCCAACTTAAACACTATTTCTGGGTGTATCTGTAAAAGTGTTTCCAGAGATCAGCTTTTAAAGCAGTGGACTGAATACAGAAAGTTGCTGTCTGTGGTGTGGATGGGCATCATAAGGTAAAGGAATGACAAATTCATTCTCTGCTTGATTGATTGAGCTGGAACATCAATTCTGTGCCCTAAACTGGAATTTACACAAAAGGCACTAGATATCCTGGATCTCCAGGTGACAGATGGTAGATTGTGAAACTCCTTATCCTCCTCAATTGTGGGGAGCCAATGCCTTACAATAAATCATATGTAGGAAAAAATCACAGCAAGATACAGTTGTGTGTGTGTATTTGTATGTACATGTTGCTGTTTTATTTCTCAGGAGAATCCTGACTAATACAAGATGGGTCTCTTCTCTCTTCCTTCATATCTATATTTATGGTGCATGTGGATGTGTTCCTTTATTCCAATTGCTTTTACCTTCAGAATTTAAGCATGATAGACTAGGGCTGTATGAAGATGGAAGATGGAGTAGCTTTCTCTAGCCTTAATCTAAAATTACAGAAAATTGTTTTTCAGTTTCATACATGATTCCCGTGACAAAAATCCAAGCAAGCACAAAGCAACCAAAAAGGAAGTGCATTTGGCTCATACACTCACTTTAAATCCAGCAGAGATTGAACTGAGAATTGTTAAAATTTCATTCATGACAAATCCCGTCTCTTCATAAAGGATTCAAAGGAAATTAACTCATCACACTATTTACGGAAAATCTTCTCTCAGGCTGTGTCTATCCAACTGAAAAATCACATACTATATTATGCTCTACTGTACTAATGCCAATATTAATGTCAGTGTGGATTTCTTCATGGTCAATTTCATCATTTTTTTTGGAGATGAGCCATTCCTGTGAAATAATAATGGACAAATGGTATCAATCATATAGTATTGACAAGGTTTATTGCTTTCTCTGAAATTATTTTAAAGGGTAGATGTATGAATTTCACTCGGGAGAAAACTGAATTTGTTTACAAAACCACCTGTTCTCTATGACCTTCTCCTCAGAAACGTTTGCATCGTTAGGAGCACATTTTATGTATAACTGTGATTCACTATTATGTGTACCAAAGAAACCCAGATAAATAATGAAAAATAAACTTGAAATAAAAGTGACAAAAATATATGAAATGATAACCTCATCTTTGTCATAACTGAAGGAATTTTGAGTAGTTAGTTTTTCTTGTGTGTGAATATTTAGTGTGGAAACTGGGGAGCATAGCACTTTAATAAAAATTGATGGGATTCCTCTACAAGTGGAGATGCAGGCAAATTTAGCTCTGAGAAGGCTTTATGCACCTACAAATATGATAAATGAAAAAAAGTAGGGAGAGAAAAATTGAAGGGATGACTGATGCTTGGTGTGCATTTATAGAAATGATACCTGTATTATGTAACATCATATGGAAAACAATTAGTTTTTACCAAAATTAGTTAGTATTTTAATTTTTCTTGATTTATGCCCCAAAACATATTTTTTTAAAAAAAGTTATAATTTTCTGCCTCCTCTTCCCCACAAAGTCATGTAGAAACATCAAGAAACTTATTTAGAAAAAAAATTGATCCTAAAGTAATCGACACTGTCCTTTTGCAGTTTTTGAAGACTTCAAACAGCCAGTAAAAATAAAATTATAAAAGATAATATGTTGATTTTGGTAATGACACAAACAATAAAATAAAGAAAAGAGCTAATAACCTTAAGAGATATGGATCATGAAGGTCACTACATTCTTTTAAGTTTAGATGAAAATAAATACTTTAGGTCAGTTGCTTAATTAACAAAGAAGGCAGACTTTATTCTCCTGTGCATGGATAAGAAACTTATTACTGAAGTATGCTATGTGAGCTGATGGGTGTTAAGGAAGGCCTCCCAGTATTAGGAGGTAGAGCTTTCTGTGGAGCTTTGGCTTAAGGAGTCATCAACAGCCAAGGTTTTTCAGATCCACTCTACTGCCTATGGCTCTTACCTTCAAAATTTCTTTGCTCTTTCCCCTCACAAGGGCCAGGCATGCATTAAGATCTGTCTGCTTTGATCTCTTCTATCTTCTTCTCTAGTCTCCTTCAGAGATTGTCTTACTCACTTTCCTCATCACTGGGACAAAACACCCAAAATCTACAAATCAAAGGAGAGGCTGATTTTTTTTTTCTCATTGAGTTTATTGTTACTTTTTAAGTATACAGTATGGTTACATTTATCACTGGGCCTTGTACCTTTGCATGACACATCTCGGTTCTCATTTGTTCCCCATACCTCTGCCCTCTCTTCACCCCTTCCCCCTTCCCTAGTTACAATTTTTCTCATATTTTTCTTTTTCCTTCTTTCCTTTCCCCTTCCCTTCCCACTTCCCCTACACCTTTAGCCCTTTCCTTCCTATTTCACATTGTCAGTTGTACAATTTGGATCTTATACTTTTAGTTTTTCACACCAGAGAAACTATTTGGTATTTACACCTGTGTGTCTTATTTATTTCATTTAAGAGTATGGTCTCAATATGCATCCATTTTCCTATGAATGACTCTAGTTTCTCATGCTTTATGGCTGAGTAGAATTCCATGTTATAGAAAAACCACATCTTTTTTTTTCAGCTTTAATTGAGTTTATTGGTACATTTTAGGGATACAGTACAGTTACATTCATTGTTGGGATCTTGTACCTCTACATGACAAGTCTTCATTCTCATTTTTTCCCCTTACCTCTGCCCTCCCTTCACACCCTCCTCCCCTCCTCATCTACAAACACTGTATTTTCATCTTTTCATTCTCTCACATTTTTTTCTTTTTTATCCAGTCTCCAGTTGATGGGCAATTAGGTTGTTTCCAAGTTTTAGCTATTACAAACTGTGCCACTATAAACATGGACATGCATATATCACTGTGGTATGATTCTTCCAATTCTTTTGGAAAGGTAAACAGCAGAGGGATAGCTGGATCAAATGGGACCTCTAATCCTAGTTCTTTGAGGTATCTCCATATTGATTTCCACAGTGGTTGCCCCACTCTGCACTCCCACTAACAATGGAGGAGGATTCCTTTCTCCCCACAGTCCTGCCAACACTTTTTCTTGGTTGATTTCTTGAAAGCAGCCATTCTTTCTGGGGTGAGGTGGAATCTTATTGTTGTTTTCTTCTGCATCTCTCAGATGACAAGTGATGTTGAACATTATTTCATATGTTTATTTGATGCTTTTACTTCTTTGTCTGAGAAATGTCTGTTCATTTCATATGCCCATTTTTGAGTCTGGTCTTTATATTTGAGTTCTTTATATATTCTAGATAATAGCCTTTTGTCTGAAGAGCAGCTGGTAAATTTTTAACCCAAATTGTTGGTTGTCTCTTAGCTCTGTTGGTTTTTTTTTTTTTGCAGTGCAGAAGTTTTTAAAAAGATTAGATCCCAGTTGTTGATTCTTTGTGCTAGTTCCCATGATGTTGAGTATTCATAAATTCTTTTCCTATGCCAATTTTTCTCAGAGTTCTACCTAATGTATCTTCCTGCAAGTTTAGTGTTTCTGTTTTAGTATTTAGATCTTTAATCCACTTGGATTCTAGTTTAGTGCATGATGAAAAACAGGGGCCTAGTTTTAATCTTTGGCAGGTTGAAATCCAGTTTTCTAACACCATTTATTAAAGAGGCTATCTTACTTCCAGTGAGGATGGTTGGTACCTTTGCCAAAGATGAGATAGTTGAGTATGTCTGGAATTGCTTCTGAAACTTCTATTCTATTCCAATGATGCTCAGGTCTGTGTCTTTGCCAGTATCATGCTATTTTTATCACAGTGGCTTTGTAGTGTAGTTTCAGATTGGGTATTAACCAATAATGACAGTTTAACTTCTTCTTTCCCTATTTTTATTGATTTAATTACTTTCTCTTGTCTACTTGCTGTAGCTAATGTTTCCAGAACTATTTTGAAAAGGAATGATGATAGTGGGCATCCTTGTCTTATTCCTGATTTTGACTTGAAGATTTTCAATTTTGAGGCATATAATATGATGTTGGCTGTTGGTTTTTCATGGCCTTCATCAAGTTGAGATAAAGACCATCTATTTCAATTTTCTGCAGTTTTTTGTCATGAATGGGTGTTGAATTTTGTCACATGCTTTTTCTGCATCTATTGAGATGATCATATATGGTTTTTGTTCTTGACTCTGTTTATATGGTGTGTTACATTTATTGATTTATGTATGTTGAACCATCCTTGTATGCCTGGAATAAATCCATCTTGGTCAGGGTGTCTGATCTAGATGACCCTGTGTATTCTGTTTGCCAGAATTCTATTGAGGATTTTTGCATCTATGTTCATTAGGAGATTGGCCTGTAGTTCTCTTTTTTTGGTTGGATCTTTCCCTGATTTGGAAATTAAAGTAACTCTTGCCTCCAGGAATGAATTTGGAAGTATTGCTTCCCTTTCAATTTAATTAAAATTTGAAGGAGTAGTGGCAATAGTTCTTCTCTAAATGTCTTGTAGAATTCAGCAATGAAGCCATCAGGACCTGGACTTTTTTTCACTGGGAAACTTTAATTACATTTTCAATTTCACTGATTGTAATTGGGGTTTTTAGAATTTTTTTTATTTTCTTGGCTCAACTTTGGTAATTCATAAGTATCAAGGCATCTGTCCATTTCTTTTGTGTTTTCCATTTTATTAGAGTACGTGTTCTTGAAGTAGGTATTGATGATACTCTGGATTTCTACTGGATCTGTTGTGACTTCACCTTTTTCATTCCTAATTGCATGTGTCTGAGCCTTTTCTTTCCTTTTTTTGATCAGGTTGGCTAAGGATTTATTGATTTTATTTATTCTTTCAAAAAACCAATTCTTTGATTCATTGATTTTTTTGTATCATTCTCTTAGTTTCCATTTGATTTCTGCTCTGATCTTTATAATTTACTCCCTTGTATGAGCTTTGCTCTTCTTTTTTCTGGAAGCCAAGGATTTATCATTAGGTTGTTTATTTGAGCTTACTCTGTTTTCCTATTGTGGACATTCACTGATATGAATTTTCCATGTAGAATTGCTTTCATGTGTCCCATAGATTCCTGTATGTTGTATTTGCATTATCATTTATTTATAAAAACTAATTTCTTCTTTAATTTCCTTTGTGACCCACTGATTGTTCAATACAGTGTTATTCAATTTCTATGTGTTTGTGAAGTTCTTACAGTTTCTTATGCTATTGATCTCCAGCTTAATAGCACTGTGATCTGATAATATACATGGGATAACTTCAATTCCTTTGCATTTATTTAAGCTTGTTCTATGAGCTAGTATGTGGTCTATTTTGGAGAATGACTCATATACAGCCAAAAAGAATATATATTCTGATTTTGTGGGGTAGAACACTCTGTAGATGTCTATTAAGTCCATTTGTTCAAAACTGTGGTTCAGTTCTAGTATTTTGTGGTTGACTTTTTGTCTAGATCATCTGCCTATTTGTGATAGTGGAGTATTTACTTCCCCCACTACAATTTATTAGTGCTTATGTGGTTGTACATGTCCCTTAATAATTGTTTTATATAGTTCACAGTATTAATATTTGGTGCATATATATTTATGATTGTCATCTCTTCCTCTTGGATTGTTCCCTTTAAAAGGATGTAGTGGCCTTCTTTGTCTCTCTTAATCAGTTTTGGTTTGAAATTTACTTTGTGAATAAGAAGCTACCCCTGCTTTTTTCTGGGATCCTTTCACTGTTTACTATCCTTTCACTTTCAGTCTGAGTTTCTTTTTGAACTAGGAGTGTTTCTTGCACAACAACATATTGTTCTTAATCCATTCTGCCAGTCTATTTCTTTTGATTGGTGAATTGAGGCCATTGACATTGATGGTTATAACTGATGTGTATTTACTTATTATTGTCATGTTATTGTCCTGTTCTTGGCTCTTTTTAATTTTTACCCTCTCCCTTTAGTTTCTTGCCTTGCCTAGTTGATTTGCTCTGTTGGGTCTCATGGTGTTGTGATCTTCATTGTCTTTTTGTAGGATATTATTTAGTATTGTTTTAGTAGTGCTGGTTTGGTTTTCACGAAGTTTCTCAAGTGTTCTTTGTCATGGAAGTATCTTATTTGCCCAAACATTTTAAAAGAGAGTATTGCAGGATACATCAGTCTAGGTGGGAGGTTGTTTTCTTTTAGGGTTTGAAATACCTCATTCCAGGCTGAGTGTTTGAGTTGAAAAGTCTGCTATGATTCTGATGGGCTTTCCTTTGCATGTGATTTGTTTCTATTCTCTTACTGATTGTAGTATTTTGTTTTTCTGTTGGGTTTCTGGGATTTTGATTATTTTATGTCTAGGTGTAGATTTTTTTTTTTGGATCTTGGCTAGTTGGAGCCCTATATGCCTCACTTATCTGTATATCCAATTCTTTCCTTCTGTTTGGGAAGTTTTCTGTCATTAACTCTGTGGACAGTTTTTTTCATGTCATTTTCTTTTCTCCTGCTACTTCATGGATTCCTATCAGTCTTACGTTATTCTTTGCATCATCTAGGAGTTGTTGGATTGATTTCTTATGATCCCTTACTGTTTTTAAGAGACCTCTCTTTTCACGGGGTCACTGACTGCAATCCTATCTTCTATATCTGACATTCTAGCTTCACATTCGTTTATCCTGCTGTGAATGCTTTCAATAGAGTTTTTATTCTCCTGGATATCTATTTGAACCTGTTTCATGGATTCCATTTCTTTGTTATGTTGGGCATTCATTTAGTTCCTATGCTGGTCATTCATGGCTTCTATAATGGTCCGTAGCACATCTATTTTTTTTTTTTGTCTGTTTCTGTTCTAGAGTCTCTAATCATGTCCTTCATTGTGCTCACCATCTCTGTAGCTATCTGGGAAATTATTGCTGTTTTGAATTTTTCTAGAGCCTGATGGATCTGTTTTGTTACTTCCTGTGCTATGAGTTCAGGGTGTCCTCATGGTTGATTGTCAGACTTTTCCACCTCCTTTCCCCTAGAATTTGCTGTTGGTGAACTGGAAGTCTGTATTTGTACCTTGCTTAAGTGTTTTCTCATTTTTATTTTTGTTGCTGGGCTGTCCTTATTTTAATTCCTGGGTTAATACTTCCATCTTCCTGATATAGCTGCTTTTTAGGTTTTGAATCTCTGATGACTCAGGGACATTCTCATTTTCATAATATCAAAAAGAACAACTCATTAAATCAATCACAACCTTTTAGCACAATTGTTACAATCAACAGCACAGTAACATCAAGCCCAGCTTAGAAATTGACCATTTGTGATAGTTATTAATCTATTATCTTCATGTAAATTAAATCAAAATCAAGGACCAGCCCAAAATATGTTTATCATGAATAAACTTTACAATATAGCAACTTTATCCTTCAAGATGGGGACTTAGAAGGAGTTAGGAGGAGAGGAATGGATAGGTAGAATAATAGAAGAAGGTTTCAAGTGAAACCAGAGGACACAGGATGATCATGCAAACTCTAGGAAACTATTGAAGACAAGAGTGAAAGATAGAGTGCAAGAATAAAGACATGAATAGAACAATTTAACAGTAATAGGGAAGCTACAAATTAAACTCATTTTCCTTTGAAACTAATGACATTTGAGTGAAAGACAAAGAGAGAAGAAAAGAAAAAGAAAGAAGAAATCCTAATTAAGTCAGGAACAGGAAAAAAAAGGGAGGTGAAGAATAATGTGCAGGAGCAAGAGATTGATTGGGAAAAAGAAGGAAGAAAAAATGAAGAATTTGCAGAATGGGAAAAAATAAAAATTTTAAACTAAAAATTAAAAAGTAGGGCCAGTTATTTAGCTCAGTGGTTCCACTGCCTGCCTCACAAGCACAAGGACCCAGGTTTGATCCCTGGTACAAAACAAAACAAGGAAAAGAAAGAAAGAAAAAAAAAATTTGAAGAGCCTCTTTCAGGGTATGTCTCTGCCTGGATATAGATGATGTGAGCAGCAATGTTCAGAACTAAGTCAATTAGTCTCAGCTAGACAATGGCAGACCCCCGAGATTCAGGCTGAATTCTGGCTGCAAGGCCAAAGTTAAGCTCTCTGACCTCCTGTTGGGTTGAACTCTGCCAGGTTCTACTATAGGTTCCCATTGCTCTTCCCCCAAAGATAGCCCAAGTTCTGATGGAAGGTGGTGATCCCTCCAACTTACCAACTATGGAGTTCTAATGTGCCTTTATTGCAGCTGTCCATTTCCATTCTATCTTCTGGAGCTCAGTAAAATGGCCTTTAGGACGACCTGTGCCTCTACAGTGTGGATCCAGGTACTGGCACAAGCAGGAGGCCTGAGTGCATGTGGTATGGGGCATCATGCTGCAGAGGTGCCCATGTGGCTGAGTGTTCCCCGCTGGTCTGTTTGATGAAGGCCTGGGGCACTGATGAGCTCCCTGTGCAGCTGGGAATTCCTCACCAGACTCGGAGAGGTAGACTTTGGCTCACAACTTTTATACCATAGTGGCTGGCTGCAAGGCAGGATGGAATGGTGAAGAGGCTGGGTGGAGAAAATTGGCTAGGAAATGGAAAGTAAAGGGGGGAGCCAGGAATGGAGTTCCAACCTTCCAGGCTGGGCCCACAGTGGCCCTCCTCTTTGGACTAGACCCAATACCAAACACCTACCATAAGCTACAGCTCAGAGTACATGATGCTTTAGGAAGACATCCAGATATAAACCTCAATAGATATGTTATCCCTAATGAATGTCTCCACATCTAATTCTGTTTCATTGCCACTATTTGAATTACCTAAATAATGTAAGTGGTATTAGAAGTTATCTAAAAATCAAAGCAGTAAGGTGGAGATTTGGCCCAGGATTACATATTACCTGATGGGTAAAGAGGACATTGTCTTGAATCATAGGTGGGGAAATGATATTCCCTTGTACGGTGTAATGGTAGTTGCTAAGGATATCACTAGTGGTGACTAGGAAAGTATTCACATGGAGTGAGATCCTGTGGAAGAGTATAAAGAGGATAGACATTTTAAAAAGTCAGCATGGTGAACTTAAGGCATGCATGCTGCAGCCAGCTGTTTGTTATAATTGAAAGCCCTAAAAGATTTGCCGTCACTGCTGTAGGTTAACAATGCTTATAAACACAGTAGAGTTTTCTGATTAGTCCCATATTGAATTGGTGACTTAAAGGATAGTAAGAAATTGAGTGCTGTTAACAAGCTTTAGTATCTCACAAAAAAGTCTACATTTTATAATAGAAACAAGTGCAACAGCCTAAATCTAATAATAAGAGATGTGGAGCTACAGGGACATTTGAAATATCTCCTAATGCTCTGTTTTGCTATGTGGATGCTAAAGTGTTGGCTGGGAAAGTCTAGTGCCCTTGAACATAGATGAGGTGTTTTAATGGATGCTCCTGGTGATATTGCCTCTGGATTCACCCAGGAACCCTCTGCATTTCAGAGATGCTACAAAGAATTATTACTTTTTTTATACTGGAAGACCTAAAGAGGCTGCCCCTCTGTGAGGAAACAAGTGGTCCCTTTGGAAGCTTTGCCACTTCTGTCTATAGGCAGAAAATAATAATTAGGCCCAAGTCCTGGAATAATCTTTCTATATTATGATGGACTTGATAAAGGAAATATAGTATACACATCAGGAGGTTGGTTGAAAGAATTAGCTAGCATTTACTGGCTAAAGCTATTGAAATACCTCTGTAAAGGGATTTTTGAAAGTCACAAATAAAGGTCACAATTTAAGACAATGTGAGCAAGTTGTATTAGCTTTTTGTTCCTTTAATAAAACATCTGAGATAAATAACTTACAAGGAGGATAAATTTATTTTGGTTTACAGTTTCATCTGTGTTAGCCCATAGTTTGTTAACTCTGTGGCTTTGGGCCTATGTCAAAATACATCATGGCAAAGAGATCAAAGTAGACAAGGTAAAACAAATTGTTTTACTTTACAGAAAACAGGAAGCAAAAAGGAAGAGGAGAGACAAGGATATTTATATCCCCTTCAAGGGCACAAAAGCATGGCTAACTTCCTTCCACTAGATCCCACCTTCTAAAAGTTCAACCTTTTCCCAGTAGTGAGTTCTACAGGCTGATGTCCAAGCCATTGGCATATGGGCCTGTGGAGTGAGTGGAACAAAATTAAAAAGTATATTTTTATGAGTAGTGGTCAATGGTCTGGCTCTTTGTTTGGAAGCCTGGAAGGAAAAAAGATGAATATCAGAAAGTAGAAGATTTAAGTAGACACATGTGGTTGACCACAATAATTGGGCACGTTTTGAAAAAGTTTTGATTTACATATAATGTACAATGAAAAATATATTCATGGTAGAAAAGGTGCTAAACAACCAAGTAGGAAAATATTACTCATCTAGTTGACACCAAACAGCCATCATTATTAGATACTGCAGTTTTAACAAGGTGAGTATATGCAGCACAGACACAATGGAAGAGAAGAGACAATTTTTCTGTACCCTCAACATCATACCAAGCATACATACTTACCAATGAAAACCAAGCTAGAGCTCCCTCTGTGTGCCTAACCTATTGGCTAGAGAGGCCACTGCTGAAACTCCAGTGTGACTTTATTCCTCAAGTACTTGCTGCAAATTGACTATATCAAACCCCTTCTATCATGCTCAAGGTTAGATATCTGTTACAGGAAGAGCCTTGCATCTTCTTCCTAAATTGTATTAGTTCACTCTTCTATTGAAGGCATAAAATAATTCCTGATTCATACACAATGAACCACATGGAGCATATGTCCAACTGTTGCTGTACTCCACAATGAAAGAGGTGAAGTAAAGGCCAGATGAGTATAGAAAACACCAGTGGTGTCACATGATGTGGCATTTGAAAGCGGCCAGATGCATGGAATTCTGGAACAGCTTCTAAAACTCCAGCTTCTGTGGCAACCTAAAGGCAGAATCCCAAAATTATAGTAAACAAGTCTTGGAACTTAGTGTATGAGTTAAACCAGAGACTTCTATGTGAGTCTGTCCCTAGTAGAAATAATGTTTGGATCTAGGAACCATAAAATGGGAGCAGAAGCATCATCACTTACCATCATCCATGATGACCTCTTTGGGAATTTTATGCCACTATAATTTACAACTCTGGAAAGAAAATGGGACAACACAGATGTCCTACTGAACATGTTGCAGTTCTCGCACCTGGTTACTGTGAACCCATCATGCCCAGAGACCACTATGGTAACAAGGAAGTTATACTGGAAGTGACAGATGACCTTGCTAAGCAGGAGGATACAGGGCTACTTTCATGTGGTAGGAATTGATGGGAATACCTGTGGAATCCATGTGATTCATGTGTGACCTCCTAGTTTCCTTTGGCCCCACTGTAACTGTGAACAGTTACCTGCAACAACCCGGGCTGAGAGAGTATGCTTAACAAGCACTAGGTCTCACAGGGATGATTTGTGTTACACTACACGTTAGACTGAAAATTTCCAGGTGGCCACTGAGTATGAAGGGAATTCTAAATGTATACTAGATGAGACATAGTAAGAGAGAGATGGTTGTGAAATCAATTGCATTAAAACCATCTCTCTCTTGCTTTTTGTCAGGAAAGGAGATTCATGGGCAGCGTGGAAGAGTTAGACCTTGTCTGCCCCAGTTTGTGAAGAAGAGTAGATCTATGTAGTGCAAGAGGCTGGATGTAGCAGTCATGAAATTGTGATTTATAAGGTTGCAGCTGAGTGAAATTTAATGAAGCAATGCTGCAGCAGGTGAACACTGTTAAGCTAAAGCTACCCTTCCCAGCTGCATTTCCCAGGCAATGCCCAGCATAGCTGTATTTTAAGTTATTCGTGAAAGATGGGGGATTTCTCTGATAGGCTCCTTTGCTCAAGTCCTTCCTGCAGGCCATTTTCCCTGCCAAATTTTCCTAACACTCCCTCTCTCCATTCAGTCTTTCCTTCCTGTCTCCTCTACAAGAGACAGATGAGTATTTATTCTCAGGTTTCTCTATGATCCCTCCAAAGCTTTCTTTACAGTCATTTTCTCTAATAATTTTTCTTTCTCATCTGTATTACTTTGTGTCTCTTTAGCATAACTGGGAAATGTTTATTTTGGCTCATGGTTTTAAAGTTCCAGTTGAAGATTGGGCAGCTTTTACTATGAGCATCTGGCAAGGGCAACACATCCTTGTGGGAGCATGAGGGAAAGCAAATATTTTATATGATGATCCAGGAAGGAGAGAGAGAGGTTCTTAGGCCCAAAAGACAACCTAGAAGGCTTCACATCTGAAGCTCTATAGTGCTGCCTAGTAGTAGCACCCACGCTTTTAGCATGTGGACCTCTGGGTGATACAACCCACATACAAAACATAACATTTAATTTCATCTGGATCCTAGTTTTCTGAGAATCTACAGTAGCATATCCATGTTGACTGAAAGCACCAATTTGTGGAGTTTACACAAACTGTGTTCTGAATCTAGATTGCTTTGTAAAACCACTGATTCCACCAGTATCTGTTGTTCCTTATATACACTGATTGGCTTTCTTTCATTCACTAATTATAAACTGTGCTCTTAATGTACCTGACAACTTTGAAATTCTTTCTACATAAAACAGAAGGGATTAGTCATCCAGGAAATGAGAGGTACAATTTCCCCACCATGATAGGAAAAGCAACAACAGCAACAAAACAAATGAAGAAGCAAGATAAAACAAAACAACCAACAAAAATCCCCAAATGCCTTTCTTAAATAATTGTTCTGAAACAGAATCTATATTAGAAACCAAAATAGAAATGTTATGCAGTAAAAATAATGACATTTGCATGTATGAGGTCCTAATAACCTTAACTAACATGGGTATTATATGCTATAAACATTAACTAATAATGAAAATAGCAACAACAATAACAATGGGGAAAGGAAAACTAGAGCAGGAGGTAGCAGGAGGGAAGGGGATTAAAGAAACAAGCTGCATGATGTATGTGTACTAATTCATCAAGATAACTGCAACATTCATGTCCAGCACACATATACTACTAGAATTAAAAAATAATGAAGGTCAAATAGTTACACAATACCTTAAATCTTGTTGAACAGTGTTGGAAAATGTTTGTAGTTATAAATAGGAAAGAAATAAAGGCAACCATGTGTGTGTGTATATATAACAAGCTGCATGATGTATGTGTACTAATTCATCAAGATAACTGCAACATTCATGTCCAGCACACATATACTACTAGAATTAAAAAATAATGAAGGTCAAATAGTTACACAATACCTTAAATCTTGTTGAACAGTGTTGGAAAATGTTTGTAGTTATAAATAGGAAAGAAATAAAGGCAACCATGTGTGTGTGTATATATATATAGCTCCAAATTCTAAAAATTAAGAGCATAAAGTGGTTTACAGGAAAGTATTAGTGAAGGATTATTGAGTACTTCACCCACAAGTTTTCAAACAATATCCATGAGGCTTATAATGCTAATTTCTTAAACAAATAGAGGTGTGTGATTGGATGGATTTACAAATTTGTTTACATTACTGTCATTATGAATTAAATATTTTATAGTTACAATTACAGCAGCTTCAGGTAAGTGATGCCTACAGGAATATTTATTAAATCTCAAATGAAAATATCTCTAAGCAAAGGGTTTCATTAAGAGCATGCCAGAGACGTGGACTCATTCATGAGCTGGAGGTGGTGACAAAATCTATCGAAGTGTCATCGGATGGATTAGTCTGGTCTCGTTACTAGCAGAAGTGTGTCACTCACTGTACACGCGGCTTGTCTTTGGTGATTATAACTTCCAGTCTAATGGCCGACATAAACCCCAGGCTGTTGTTTCACCTCTCTTGGTCATTCTAAGAAATACGCAATGGCACTCAAAGGGCCAGTCAGTCAGGCAGCTCTGCTATTTTCAGTAAGATCATGTTTTCCAGCTAGAAGGAAGGCAAATTTCCAGCCATTGTACAATTTGCACACTTTGAAAAAGAAAATATTCTCCAATTTTAACCCATTTACCACTCCTCATACATGTGTATCTTATAGAGGAGGTAGAAGAAAGTAACAGGCAATCTCAATCAAATATAGGAATAGAAAAATAATAAAAGGGAAATGATGGAATACGCCAAAATTAAGGGGATGAAAATCCTTTTTAGAATGTATTCTGGAGAAACCAAACAGTTTTGTGACATTTTAGACAGGAAAATTCATTTCATACGGAAGTAATGTAGGGTTGTGAAAATCTTCATATCAGCAGATAAAGAAAAAATATTACTTTCATAGATTCATGCAAGAAGTTCAAGTTATTTCATCTCAGCTTCGATTTTAAGCCATTTTCCCACAAACTGGCAAATTTCTGCCTACAGCAAACTGATGAAAATTCATGGATGTTTTCATTCCTTCAGTTTAGGGCAGAATAGTAAAACTTTTGCCTTAGATCAAACTTTTGAATATTTGAGGGGAGAAAAAAACCCATCACTTCTCAAATGTGAATAACCAAAGTGAAATGTGGCCGTTTCTTACATTTTTAGATGCCTGGAAGTTTTCCACAAACTTCTATAACAGTCACTCTGCAGGCTTCTACTATAAATGTTTCAGGAACTATCTAGGGAAATATTCTATTGAGAGGGAAGGCAGAATTATCTAGCAGATAGAGGATGGAATTTGGACTTAGACAACCATCTGAGACCTGCACCTGCCTCTTTCACTGCCTTATGGTGCAATGTTGTATAAATGATTCAGACTAACTTTGCTTATATTTTTTCCCTGAGGCAATGGAGGGAAATGGCTTAAGCATTAGCTCCTTCTCAGCTCTTAGAGAATACCATAAAGGCAAACATGACATTGTCTGTAAAGTGCTATGACCTCTCTTCCAGAAAAGTAGCCCAGATGTATCAGGTCGGAGAGGTTTTACAGAAAACATAGAAACCCAACACAGATCTGTGTAGCCAGTACCCTTGTTTCTGTACTGTCAGGATACCCAGGATGCATAATCAATAATAGGTATTATGAAAGGCTATGTCTGTCCACACAAATCTTTACTTCAGCATGTGGAATATATTAACCTCCCTCTCACAAACCCAGTAAAGGGAGATAACCCATAACTGCCAATGAACTTGCATCTATTAATTGTCTAATATGCAAAAGGCATTGTGCTGAGCTTTAGACCTCTAATGAGAATCTATTAGAATTCAAATGATTGTTAAAGCATATTCACTATTCTCTAAACACTTGTAATCACAATGTAGCTATGAAGAAATAATGTCCGAGTTTTAAAAATCAGCTATGAAAATCATGCATGATAGCTGATAATGATTCCAATTAGTTTAAAGGGGAAAAAGTATTGAGTGTAACAAAGGATTAATTTAAATATGATGTAAGTTTCAAAGTAGAACACTCCCAAGTAGAAAACAAAAACACATATATACTTCCAAGTTAAAAAAACAAAATTATACATATTTGAGTCTATTTTTTGTGTCATTATTATGAAAAACCAGAGGCTGAGTGACTTATGAAGTAGAGAGGTATATATAGCTCAGGATTCTGGTGGCCAGAGTGTGCAAACAGCATATTACAGTCTATTTTTTGTGTCATTATTATGAAAAACCAGAGGCTGAGTATGAAGTAGAGAGGTATATATAGCTCAGGATTCTGGTGGCCAGAGTGTGCAAACAGCATATTCTGGAAATGACTCCCTGGCAGTCTTGATACATGACAGGAAAATTGAAAGGGAAATAACTGTGTATAGAAGAAACCAAGCACTGGCATAACATCACTTTATAAGAACCTGCTACGTATTGAGAATTACTTAATTTCAGCAAGACCTCAACCACTCCTCGAAAACAGCATACACAGCTTCCATGACCCAATTATCTTCCACAAGGCCTCACCTCTTAAAGGTTCAAACAACTCAACACCTCTTCACAAAGGAGGAAGCTTCCAGTACATGAAATTTTGAGAGAATTATCTTCTTGAAACCATAGAAATGTTTATAGCAGTTGTGCTAATAATGCAATTTATAAATACTTCTTCCCACCAACCACTTATTTCTATGTTCTTATTAATTTTAAGTGATATTGACCTATAGAATGCTTATTTGTTTTTTTCCTTTCATTGAGTTTATTGGCACAGTTTAGGTATGCAGTACAGTTACATTCATCATTGGGATCTTGTACCTTTATATGACAGGCCTTGGTTCTCATTTTTTCCCCTTGTCCCTGCCCTCCCTTCAGCCCCTCCTCCCCTCCCCATTTACAAACACTTTATTTCCATTTGTTCATTTTCTCATATTTTTTTCTTTTCCCTTATTACCTTTCCCCTGCCCTTCCCACTTTCCCTACACCTTTAGCCCTTTTCTTCCTATTTCACATTTTCAATTATATCATTAGGATCTTATGTACTATTATAGCTTTTCACACCAGACAAACTATTCGGTATTTATACATGTGTGATTTATTTATTTCACTTAGGAGTATATCCTCAATATGTATCCAATTTCCTATGAATGAATTTAATTTCTCATTCTTTATGCTGAATAGTATTCCATTTTATAGAAAAACCACATCTTCTTTATCCAGTCTCCAACTGATGGGCAAATGGGCTGTTAGCTATTACAAATTGGGCCACTACAAACATAGGTGTGCATACCAGCTGATTATTTTTTTTATATGCCAAGGTTTTGGAAGTTTAAAGGCTTGTTTGTAAAGTTGGGTTCAGTAAGTCACTATGTCTGTAACTTATGAAATAATTTCAGAATGAAAGTTGGATCATAATATTGTGAAGAGAATTAGTTCAGAAAAGAATTCTGATATAAATGGGATGATTATTCACACATTAACCTCTCCAGATCATCTGTTTCATTTGTAAAACAAGTGGGTTGGACTTAGTTTCATGCGTCAGTTCTAAAATTCTCTGAAAAAGGTGCTTTTCAAAAGTTTTAAATTTTCCTGTGTTTCTAGAAATCTCCTCTTGATTTTATATTCTGTCAGAGACCACAATCATTTTTTGTCGTTAAGATCCGTATATCAATTTTATTGACCATGGGTGTTTCAGGTAGAAGAGAACCAGATGATAATATGATGCTTTCAAAAAGCACAAGAGAGATTACTTGGTATTTACACACATGTATCCTATTTATTTCACTTAAGAGTATGGCCCCAATGTGCATCCACTTAGTTATAATTATCTCTAGTTTCTTATTCTTTATGGCTGAGTAGTACCCATGTATCCTACATCATCTTTATCCAGTCATCAGTCAATGGGCAATCGGGCTGTTTCTTCTCTGGTGTGAAAGGGTAAATGAAGATCAAAATATGTAATAGATAATGTGAAATAGGAAGAAAAATTCCAAAGGGGAAGGGGAAGTGAAGTGGGAGGGGTAAGAGAAAGAAAAGAAGGGAAAGAAAAAATATGAGAAGAGGAAAAAATGGAAGCAAAGTGTTTGTGAATAGGGAGGGGCCAAGGGGAATAGAAAAAAAAAAGAACCAAGGTATATCACATATAAGTTCAAATTTCCAATGATAAATGTTATCATACTATATACCTAGAATGTACCAATAAACTTAATTTTAAAAAAACACTGTAATTGTAATTCTTTTGTTTGCTTGTTTTTTGTTTTGGTACCGGGGATCAAACTCAGGTCTTTGTGCTTGTGAGGGAGGTGGCAGCACCACTGAGCTAAATCCCTGGCCCTGAAATTCTTAATTTAATCATAGTTAAACTGTATGTTCCCAAGCTGTATTAAATTTTAATATTCAACTCAGGAGAGCTTCAGTCCTGTCTAAAAGTACAAACTTAGATGAATAGGCTGATTCTTTGCATTAGAATGTTTGTGGCAGTGAGCAAGATATCTAATCCACTTTTTTGTTTCTTCTTTTTAGACAGGGTCTTGTAGTTCAGCCTGGGTCTGAACTCAATGTGTAGCCCAGGCTAGCCTTGAGCTCATGGAGATGGTAGTGATTCAGCCTCCTGAGTGTTGGGATTACAGATGTGTGCCCCTACATCCAGCTAGTGAGCAAGGTATTTAAAGCAGAGCAGAGGCAATGTGTCTCTGCTGTGGTAGATGGGCAATATATCTTTATGTGAAAGCATCGTGGTAAAGTACTGTTTCAAGTATGAGAGATTGTATTACCAAGAGTATTAGCATTGTCAAAATATCTAGCCAAATCAGCAATTCACTTTAATGAAATAAAAAATATGTCATTTCATTTATATGAAAAATTGGAAATTTTGATTTTTCTTTTAAACAGGCATGTTTTGGTATGCCTTGTACAGTACCTATGATAAAACTAAACCCACTGTGCATATTAAAAATAATGTGAACACTAGTAGTGTACTGAAAAATAAAAGTCAGTGAGCTAGGGTAAGCATAAAATACAAAATTATTCTCAAAGTAATTTTGTAGAATTAACCCTCCCACACACAATTTTAAATAGTTGATGTTATCTGTGGAAGGTAAGTAATGGTGCTGGAAAACTCATACCTTGACATATAGAATATGGCCATTTATTTATATGAGGGAAATTATTGAAAGTCTGTAATATGACATTCACAGTCTAAATCAATACTATCCAACCAAAATACAATTCAAGCTACATGTGCATTTTTAAGTTTTGTAGTCTGTATGCTACAGATAGTACAGAAGACAAAGATAAATTATATTTTTATAAATTCTAACACCACATGTGTTTATTTAAATGTAAAATTTATTGAGCTATTCCATTTTTTATTAGACCATCAACATTCCCTGTGTATTTGACTTATATTGAAACTAGACTAATTGGACACATGTCAAAAGTATAAGAGACAAAGGAGACTAGTGACCATTCAGTAAATTGGACCTGGATTGTGAGAATTTAATAATGACTAACACAAGTATAACCACTATCTTTTCAGAGTTTATAGTCCAATGTGTAGAACAGATTCTAAACAATAGAGTATAAATTTTATGAAATTTTTAAAATCACAGAAAATTAATATTGCTAAATATGTGCCCTGCATTTAATGAATTTTAATTTTGTTCTCATTATGCTACATATAATGATTTTCTTTGTGTGTAAAAATCATTCATTAATTTTAAGAAATGCTTTCTATGTTAACATACTTTTGTAGTCTATTACCATTCTGTTGTATATTTCCTGTCTTTCCTGCATGAGAATTACATCGTCATTTTGAAGTTATGTACCATCCAGGAGTGTAAGAATAATTCAGTTATAAATAATTTAAAATTTAAAATAGGCTGGTGTAAAATAAAGAAGCATTATCAATAAAACTTCATTTAGGATGAGAGGAAATTCAATATTTTTATATGTATTTTATAATTTTATAATTTCTGTAATTTCTACTGAAATGTTTGCTTTATAGACCTTTAGGTTTATTTTTTAAATAGTTTATTTCATATGAAATGATAGTTATATCTAATTTTTAATAAAAGACTTGTGTGAAGAAAGTAGATATTAAATAATGAAACTATAGGAAAAAAATAGAGAAAAGTTTGCACATAAAATAGTCAGTCTCATTTGAAGATGTCCCTTAATTGATTCCATGCAGCTTAGGCTTAATTGTGGATGGTTGTCTATTTATTGAAATTTGTGGAATGCCAAAAAGCACAGATGAAGTAAAAGTTTAGTGTTCACTCAGTTAACTAAAAATAAATCTCCTACCATGCTGCTACTTAAGCTAAAATTGCTGTAGAATTTCAGACAGAAGAATATATGAGCTCTAAGTCAACTGTATAAGAAAAACTTACCTACACTGAAATTTAGTGATTGGATAAAGCTGGATTGTTCAGGCCTTTCTCATTTGTAAAAGGAACATAAATAAAAGAAGAGTGGAGTATAATAGATAATGTGAAATAGCAAGGAAAGGTCTACAGGGGAAGGGGAAGAGGGAGGGGAAGGAGAAAGAAATAAATATGAGAAAAGGAAAACAAGGAAAAAAAGTCTTTGCAAATAGAGAGAGGTGGCAGGGGAATGGGGAAAATAAGATATATTATATAAAAGTCCAAATTCCCAATGATAAATTTCATCATATTGTGTAACTAAAATGTACCAATAAAATTAATAAATTAAAGAAAAGAAGAGCGGAAGTTGGCAAGGTAGTTTGGAACGGTAAAGCAAATGGATTCAGTTTGAGACACAATGGAAATTTTAAAAGTACAAATAATCTAAGAGAAGGTAATAGAGTTTTAGAATGTAAAACTTGATCCAAAAGGTGATAAGGTACCAATATAATTTCAAGTCAGGGAAATGGCATAATGAAAATGGCACTTTTGGAAGACTCTTCCAGCAAAGGTGACAGGATTGTCTCAAAAACACTAATGGGAAATTTTAAGGCAATTGAGTCGAGAGACCAGATCCAATAATAGATTACGAAGATTTAAACGAGACCTCTGAAAATGGGAAATTCATGATTTTGTGACAGCATACAATATGAATTTTGGGCAAGTGACAGAATAATCCAATTTACTTTTTTGTTTGTTTTGAGACAGGACCTTGTTATGCAATCCAGGCTAAACTTGAATTTGCTATGTAGTCCTGATGTAGCCTTGATCTTGGATGAAGCCTCCGGAGAGTTGCCTCAGATAATTGAACTGATAAAAGGAGTCTGAGAAAAAAAAAATAGATTAAATGCAGGAATAAGTTTGGATGCAGGACTCTGGCGGTAAAGTTGAGTGGCTATGAAAAGGAAAGGCAGCTCTTTCATGACAGTTTCTTATAAAGCTGTGATAATTTGAACTATAGATGTGAGTTCTCTTGAGCTTCTGCTGTCTACCATAAAATATAGTAGAGTCATATTTTATATTATTATTCTTAGACTTCATTCCACAGAGCAAAAGTAATTTGAAAAAGTTGCTTGAAGAATTACTAAGTGAACTATGGCAATATTTCCATCTTCTTTCTAAAAGCATACATATTTTGGGTTGAATTATTTAGGAAGTTATGAAACAAAACAGGATTTATGCTTGCCTTATTTTGACATATGGTTTACATTTTGAAAACTTTGCCCTAGGATGGCATTGAATAAAAATATGATGATAAAATTGGTCGTAGCCAAAGGAAAATCACAAAATTTAGAACAAGTAATAGATGTTTTAAATCATTTAATTATATGAGTAGGAAAAAAATAAAATTTTTTAGTATCTATTAGGTATCAAATCTATTGAGAGCATTAGGTATGTAGATTGAATAAGAAGAACAGAAGATGAAAAATTGTCCTTGATGATAATTTTATAGTTCAGTAGAGGAAATGGTTATTAACAAATGAATAAACCTACACATAATTATAAATTTTGGTAAATCTCTGTTATGGGCTTAATTTCATCATCCTAAAAACTTACATATTCAAGTTCTAACTTGTAGTAGCTCAGAATATGACTTTGTTTGCAAATAGAGTCATCACAAATAGTTAAGGGAGTGCCATATTGAATTAGAGTGGCCCTTTAATCTAATATAATTGATATCCTTATAAAAAGTGAAAATTTGGACCCTAAAGAGAGTGCCCTGTGAAAATCAAGAAAGAAATCAGATTGATTATTCTACAAGTTAAAAGAATGCCAAGATCACCAACAAACCAGAAGATATCAGGGAAGAAGTATGGAATAGATTCAATCTCACAGTCCTCAGGAGAAAGCAATACTTTTGACATCTGGTCCCAACTGTAATACAATAAATTCTGTTTGTTGAGTAAGCATCCTACTTTTGATATTTTTTTTCTGATGCCAGCAATGTAAAACTATATTGATAAGAAAGGAAATTATTGGGAGTTAGATCAAATAGAAAATGGAAAACTTCTCAAGGGATTATAATTAGGTGGATGCTTGTGGAATGAGAATGACAAGCCATGGTAGGGATGAAAGGGAAAGAGAACTGGGAAAATAAGAGTACATACAAAGGTCCTCTAATAGGAAAGAAATTGCTGTAAGTATGGTGTATTAGTCATTTTGCTGTCACAGGGGCAAAATACTTGTCACCTACAATTTAAAAGAAGAGACTTTTGCTTTGGTTCATATCTTCCAGGGGTACAGTCCTTGGTCCGTGTACTCCAAGGCAAAAATATGGTAGAAGTGTCTGGTGGAGGAAAGATGTTCAATCTATGGTAGCCAAAGAAGAGGACAAGAGAGAGGTGTGTGTGAGTGTGTGTGCGTGTGTGTGTGTGTGTGTGTGTGTGTGAGAGAGAGAGAGAGAGAGAGAGAGAGAGAGAGAGAGAGAGAAGAAAGGAAGTGTTGACAAGAATACATTCTTCCAGGTCATGTATCCAGTGACCCAACTCCATCATCCAGGCCCCTTCTCGTAACAGCACACCCAGCAGTCAACTTATCAGTGGATGTATCCTCTGGTGTGTACAGTTTTCCCATGGCTTGATCACTTTCCAAAAGTCCCACCTCTGAGACTTTGGGGGACATAATAACTCATGGAACTCAAAAAAGACTAGTATGGGTAATGCATAGTTAATAAAGGGGAGATTGGAATAGGATGCAGCTAAAAAATCTTGAAAAATTGTTTTTTATTTTAGAGGCAATGGGAAGACATTCACGAATTTTGGGCAAGTGATAAAATAATCCATTTTACTTTTTGTTTGTTTGTTTTGAGACAGGTCTTGTTATGCAATCCCGGCTAAACTTGAGCTTGCTATGTAGCCCTGATGTAGCCTTGATCTTGGATCAAGCCTCCTGAGAGTTGAGATTACAATCCCTGCCACCACATCCAGCTTGCTTTACATTTTGAATAAATTCTGTTATGTCCAGAATGATATGGAGGAAAATAATTACAAGCTGTCAGCATTAGGACAAGTAATCAAGCCTAAAATGTAGTAGATTGTAGATAAATTGAGTCAATACTTAA
Organism: Fukomys damarensis; assembly: GCF_012274545.1. Taxonomy (NCBI): domain Eukaryota; kingdom Metazoa; phylum Chordata; class Mammalia; order Rodentia; family Bathyergidae; genus Fukomys; species Fukomys damarensis. The sequence continues at coordinate 23,397,296 of NW_022900913.1, read as the reverse complement.
TACTGAGAGTTAGTGTTATAGTTAGTGGGGTGAGACTTTTTTTCTCAAGCTATTTTTTATTGAAATATAATTTATCAAGGAGAAAACGACTAGAAGTGCAAATAGGATAGGGATAATAGATTCAGTTCTCCATATGTCAAATATGAGGCTCCTGTGAGAAAGCCAACAAGAGCTACCAGGATAGCAGTTTGTTGTTCAAAAGAAAATTCTAAGGCAGTGGTGGATCAGTGGAAATCAAGTGTGTGATGAGCAATGAAGTCAAGCTGCTAGTAGTACACAGTAAAGTAGACTAGAGCTTAAATGAAATAATTAGGACACACATGTAAATACCAAACAGTTTGTCTGGTATGAGAAACTGAATGTGTAGAATAAGGATTGAAATCAATAATTGATAATGTGAAATAGGAGGAATAGGTCCAAAAGATAGGGGAAATGGGAGGGGTAGGGAAAAGGAAAGAAGGGAAAGGAAAAAAAATATGAGAAAAGGAAAAAAATGGAAACAAAGCCTTTGAAAAGAGGGAGGAGTGGAAGAGTTGAAGGGAGGGCAGAGGAATGGAGAAAAAATAAGAATCAAGATACATCATGTAAAGGAACAATTTCCCAATGAATGTAAATGTATTGTATACCTAAAATGTATCAATAAAAGAAGTTGAGAGAGAGAGAGAGAGAGAAAGTGAGAGAGAAAGAGAGAATGTAAAGTAGAGCAGAAGGCTCCTGATTCCAAAGCTGGTGTTCTTGTAACCTTTTGAAATGCCTAGTGAATTATTTCATAGTACCCTTCCATTAATCACAGGGACATTTTTCTGGATTTCACTGACAACAAATTCACAAGCACCTGTGTAGCAAATAAAAAGTCATAGCCAAATAGCAGTAAAATAGCCTCAAGGGTGTCAAGTATACAGAAATAAAACTAAGGAGGCTTGATATCTACTTTTAGCTTTGCTGCTAATTAGTTTACGTATGTCTAGGTAAAATGAGTGTATAGTATCAAATTATCTCTAAGATAATTATTAGTTTTAAAATTTGATATTTCTCCAGAAATTGAGCTTCTGAGTATATAGTCTAATAAAATCATTGCACATGTGCAAAACAAGTTATGTAGCAAGATCCTTACAAAAACATTATTTAAAACAGCATTTAAAGACACTCAGGAACCCATCACCACTGATGAAAATGTGGTCATGTGACATGCTACGTAGCTGTTTAAGAGAGTAAATCAGATCTATGTGTACAGAGTCTTCCTATCTTCACTTTTACATCCTGGTTCTAGTTAATTCTCAACGACCGAGGCCTGAAAATGTTAAGGAAAATTTCTTAAATAATTTATAAGTTTTCAATTGGTACTCTGAGTAGGGTGACAAAATGTTTTGTCCTGGTTGCTCTATCCTTTTGTGTACCATGTTCACATTGCATATGTGGCTTCAGGGCACAATGTGTGTGTGTGTGTGTGTGTGTGTGTGTGTGTGTGTGTGTGTGTGTGTGTGAGAGAGAGAGAGAGAGAGAGAGAGAGAGAGAGAGAGAGAGAGATTCATATAATGCTATAATTGAGCTGAGCTGGGTTATCAATTTGATTGGCTTGAGAGCCTTTGAGGAGATTACTGAAGTATACTTTTGTGTTTCTCTGGCTGGGCCAGAGCAGTGTGGATTTGGGCACTGTGTTTGGTCCTGACCCCTTCCTGTCTGGAACTTTCCCCTGTTCTGCTTCCTTGCTGCCTTCTCCAGAACCTTCTGCCATGAGGGGTTTTTCCTTGGAGCCAGCTTACCATGGATGAAAACCTCTGAAACTGTGAACCATATTATACCTCTCCCCTATAAGTTGCTGGTGTCAGGTTGTTTTTACTAGCAATGAGGAAACTGATCAACACAGAAAACTGGAGCTAGAAGTGGAGTCACTGTTGTGCTATGCCTATGTTGCTCAGAAGGCTTTGGCATTGGTTTGTGCAAAGGTTCAGAACAATTTGGAGAATTGGGCTGGAGAAAGCTTAAAACGAAGCAAGCAGTATGTTAATAAGCAATTCAGATGGGGGCTTGGAACATCAGAATACTGATAGAATAGAGAATACTCACCAAGTTTCAGTTGGGAATAACGATTCCTTTTAGCAATTAGACAAAAGCCAACATCACATAGTGGGTCACTAAAAGAGATAAAAGTTGTAATTCAATTGTTTTACCAGGTCCTATTTTATCTGTTATGACTGATGTAAGGCTAAATATGTGGCTTTAACTCTACTTAAAGCTAATGTTTATAATTCTGTATAAAGCAAAGATTTATTCAGTTAATGTATGATCTGAATATACTGAACACAATGTTCATATATTCTGCATATAAATGCTACAACATGCAGAAGTACTTAGGACTAAATGAGAGAAATGAGTGACATTAGAAACTCTATTTTGCCTTAGTCATAGAAGTTTGCTTTCCATATTGATGCTATGGTTATGTCTTCTATGTCTAGGTATCTACATAGCAGTGAAAACTTTTTTCCTCTCTTTGGAATCTGAGTTTTACAGTGGACTCCTGAAATTTGTGGGGCTATGTTCCTAGAGCACCCACGAATTGTGAAAAATTGTGAATTTTACATATGGTTAGAAAATGCTTATAAATGAGTATTTTTATAGTTTAAACCCTAAATATTCTATGTCTTCCACAGTTATGTAATTTAATTTAATAAAATACTGTATTAATAAAGCCTTAGAATGTGCAGGGTACTGTTGTGGCATCTTAGGGACCTTAGAGTTTTGAGAAGAGCAAAACCAAGAATACTTAAGATAGATTCAGCAACAGCAATCAGTTATTGTGCAGGAATGCTGGTACATCTTCCTGAGACGGGTTACAAGGCAACAGCCAATCAGCAGCAAGGAGAACGGAGTAGCTCAGGTCGGTTACTTGCAAACCTCCTGCCAAAAAATAGTTGTGAAGGATATTTGAGGTTTCGATGAAACTGCAGGGTTTTCAATGAACAATTATGAGTTTGGTTCTAAGGAAAAATTGGAATGACTGAGGCCTCAAACTCCGAACTGCTCCTTTTGAGGGGGTATACTGTACATTATTGCTTTTAATCTTAAGTGAAAAATAATTTTGCTGTATTGAGTACAAATTGTCTCACGGTTAGGGAATGAAGAATTTCATTGAGCATTTTTAAAAGAAAATATACAAGTCACATTCAAGAAAAACACAACTTGTCTGTAACTTTACTGTTCTTGTGTGTTACTTTCTTTGTTTCATTGAGTTTATTGTTCCCACTCTTCATTTTACAATTTTAAGTTATAATTGAATGATGAGCCCAAAGCATGAAAAGCTATTGTTTTCAAACTTTATTAATGTTTCCCAACTCATTTCACTGTTTGTGTGCTGACAGCCTGCCAAAATCACCCTCTGGCGATTTGTAACAAGACTGGGGTAGCAATCATGGGACCCAAAATGTGTGGCAGATAATTAGTTGATCAGATCTTTGTCACAGCAGATACTTTGTTACCCACACATCTCTATTTTCAAGCCTTGTGTGTCACACAATATGTATTCATTGTCTGTCTTAGTGTGGGGAGCACAACTTTGCATTGTATATAATGAAGCAGAGTTGAATGAGAAAATTTTATTATTCTTTTGTCATTTCATATTATCATTGGTTAACATATTGAATATACACATTTGGTGAATAATTGAAACCACCCTTGCCTTCTAAATAGTGCTTGAAACCAGAGGGAGGAATTATCTACTTTGCTACTTACTGAAATAATAAAGCTACCATACATTTTATTTTTTCAATAAAAGGACGGGAAAAACATTTCTTTAGAAGATCATATTCATTTTCATGGTTGTTAGTCCTTACTAACTTGATTGGCAAGGATAATGGGTCAGAAGACTAGTGTTTCAATCACAGAAAATAGAAAAGCTTTTTTTTTTGGTGTAAGATAGGTGATGAATTATTGTAGAAAAATTACAGTTTAGGGTGAAGGGAGGGCAGGGGTATGGGGAAAAAACAAGAACCAAGATATATAGTGTGAAGGTACAAGATCCCAAAGATAAATGTAACTCTATTGTTTGCTTTAAATGTACCAATAAACTTAATGGAAAAAAAAGATTTACATTTTAGCATGTTGACAAGGCTATTATAAATGGGATTTCATGAGAATAAATCATGAGTAGTGAATTATTATCTATTAATGTGTTCCCTTTGGAATACCATATAGTGGGCATATGCCTGTGGGCACATATACATTCAAAAATTGCCCTATTTCTTTCTCCCTTTAATATTTCAGCCCATGGAAAAAATAGAAGTAGTCAGATAAGACAATATCCATGAGCCCAGCAGTGTTTTAATGTTAAAGGTATTTTATCACTTGCAGTTTCAATAGCTGTGATATCAGTGTAAGAGTACATGTAGCCATGGCAAAAGAGACTGGATACTGTGATACTGTGATAATAAATGATTTAGTCTTAATAGAGTAGGGGTGTCTTAAAGTTCAAACGAGAGAAAGAATGATCATGATTCTCATATTTCGGAAAGTTAAATTGGTGATGTCATAGAAACTCCGATGTAGATTCTTTGTTTGTAAAATGAGCACAAAATAAGCTATTCTTCGACTACTCTCAGAGGGGAATGAGCCAAAAGATGGAGGGGTACTTACTGCAAACACGCGGCTGAAAGGGAAGAGGATTGAGGGAAAGGTGAGGAAGGAAGGAGGGAAGGGAAAGGGAATGAATAAAGGAATTATAACAATTTACAAAAGGAAGGTAAATATTGTGCGTTACACAATGCACTAGTAAACTACAATAATCAAAAACAAAATAAGAAAACAATTCAGGAATATTATGAAAAATACTTTTCTTATTAGACATGAATAAATCTATATAGTTAATATCCCTGGAAGTTTCTGACACGTTTTACCCTTTGAAGAAATTATTCATAATATACATATTTGATTTACTTTACATTAAAAGGTATCTATTGTCTTTCAAAATGTATTACTCTAGGCATTGGAAACACAGCAGTAAACAAAATAGACAATAGTTCCACCATCATAGAGAATTCACTTTAGTGAATTGAGATAGCAATAATAGATAAAATTTGTAAATGTCAGTTAACGAAAAGCACTATAAAAAAAGAAAGTGAATGCTTTAAATAGGAATCATCTGAAAAATAAGTTGAAGGAGATAATGCCCTAAGCAATAAGTAAATCCTAAATTGTACACTTGACTAGAAGTTTAATGAAAATATTCATTCTTGAATGGATGGTCTTTTATTTCCCAGTCAGAGCCCTATGCGTCCTCCTATATCAGTATTTCATAGTCCCATCAGTCGAGTGTTTTGGCATAAAAATTAAAATCAATGCAGTGTTTCCCCCATTTTATTTGCTAGGCAATATTATTAAAACACTTCACTTATTTAAGTTAATACGAATGCAATGTGAAAATTTTTCTTGATATCAACATATGCAAAACAGTGTGGAAGGACAAATATATTACCTAAAATAACAACACACTTAAAAGTGAAGAAAACTTACAGTGGATTAGCCCCGTTCACATAATGAATGCACTTTAGCACAGATTCAGTGGTAAATAAGTCTGGGTTCAAAATACTGTATGCTAATCATTCAATAAGTGAGTAGTATCCTAAGAAATTGTGATTAAACAGAATAGGGAGCGTGGCAGGGAAAGAAGGAATGTATTCCAAATTCAGAGTCTTATACATAGATAATTTATCACTATGTGAAAGAAACATATTCAGAGAGTGTGTGTGAAGTTTTTGAGCCTTTCTAGAATCTACAGAAACAGCAGGTAACAAAATAAAGAATTTCCCACCTCTTAGTATTTTTTCGCAAGAATTTTCTTGATTGGGCTAGAGGTATGACACCAGTGGAGAAGAGACTAAGCAGTCTTAGCACTTAGGGTTTCAGCCTTGTGAGTTGCCCACATATAGCTAGCAGCCTCAGGCATATGAGGCCAGCTAGGGGAGCCAGGGAACTTGATTGCTGGTCCAGTCAGCATCATCTTTCAATGGTCAGAGGGAAGGCCTGAGGTAGCTGGCTGTAGAGCTGTGTAGCAGGACGTGAGGGCCTGACTGTATGTGAGAATCACAAGGAAGGAGTCTATTATCACATACTTGGTCAAATGAGAAGTTTCAAATTCCTCCCACCAGATGGTGATGGAATTCAATGAATTCTCATCATGAAGTCTTCATCATATTCTCTGTGGTCTCATGGAATGTGCTATACATGTCAGATCTTAATTGAGGGTCATGGAAAGTTGTCATCAGTGTCTTTGAGCTAAAAACTACAGCCTAGAAAATCATGGTGGATCATAATTGTCTGAAACCTAGTTCTGACTGTATCCTACTAAATTACAAAGAAAGATTTAATCACAATGAAAATCTGTAAAATATAAATGAAAATGAACAAAGGAGAGTGTCTATTTCTTTTTATTCCATTAATTTTATTGGTATATTTTAGATATACAATACAGTTACATTCATCATTAGGATCTTGTACCATTATATGACTTATCTTGGTTCTTACTTTTTCCACATTTCCCTGCCCTCCATTCACCCCCTCAACCCTTCCTTACTTATGAAAACTTTGTGTCCATTTTTTCCTTTTCTCACATCTTTTCTTTTCCTTCTTGCCTTTACCCTACCCTTCCAAATTCCCCTACTCCTTTAGAACTTTTCTTCCTATTTCACATAAACAATTTTACCATTTGAACTTATTTACATTTTTAGTTTTTCATACCGGAGAAATTATTCAACATTTACACATGTGTGTATTATTTAATTCACTTAAGAGTATGGCCTCAATTTGCATACATTTAGCTATAAATATCTAGTTTCTCACTCTTTATAGCTGGGTATTGTACTCCAATTTATCAAAAAACCCACATTTACTTTTGCTTTTTCCAGTGTCCAGTTAATGGGCAACTGGGCTGGTTCCAAGTTTTACCTATTAGAAACTGTGCTGCTATAAACATGGGTATTTCTATATTGCTGTGGCATGATTCTTTTTTTTTTTTTTTTTTTAGGTACTAGGGATCAAACTCGGGACTGTGTGCTTGCAAGGTAGACAATGGAACCACTAAGCTAAATCCCCGGCCCCTGGTATGATTCTTTTAATTCTTTTGGAAAGATATGCAGCATAGTGAGAGCTGGGTCAAATGGAACCTATAATCCTAGAATTTTAAGGTAGCTCCATACTGTTTCCCACAGTAGTTGCATGAGTCTGCACTCCCATCAACAATGGAAAAGGGTTCCTTTCTCCCCACTACCCCACCAACAATTGTTATTGGTTGATTTCTTGATAGCAACCATTCTTTCTGGGTGAGGTGGAATTTCAATGTTGTTTTCGTCTGCATCTCCTGAATGACCAATGATGCTGAACATTTTTTCATATATTTATTTTCCACTTTTACTTCTTTGTTTGAGAAATTTCTGGTAATTTCAGATGATACTCATTTTTGAATTGGGTCTTTATATTTGGAGGGGTCTGATTTTTTTTTTTGTTATTTATGTATTTTAGATAGTGGTTCTTTGAGGAACAGCTAGTAAATTTTTTTCCCACATTGTAGATTGTCTCTTAACTCTGTGAGTGATTTCTCTTTCAGTGAAGAAGCTTTTTAATAAGATGAGATCCCAGTTGTTGATTTTTTGTGCTAGTTCCCATGATACTGAATATTTGTTCATAAAGTTTTTTTCTATGCTAATGCTTCTGAGAGTTCTACTTAATGTATCTTCCAGCAAGTTCAGTGTTTCTGTTTTAATATTTAGATCTTTAATCCACTTGCATTTTAGTTTAGTGCATGGTGAAAAACAGGGGTATAGTTTTAATCTTTGGCAGGTTGAAATCCAGTTTTTCCAACACCATTTATTAAAGAGGCTATCTTACCTCCAGTGAGGATGGTTGGTACCTTTGTCAAAAATGAGGTAGCTAAGTACATCTGGAGTTGTTTCTAAATCTTTTATTCTATTCCAATGATGCTCAGGTCTGTGTCTTTGCCAGTATCATGATATTTTTATCACAGTGCCTTTGTACTATAATTTCAAGTTGGCGATTGTGATACCCCTTGCCATGTCTCTATTGAAGAGAATTGCTTTTGCTATTCTAGGTCTCTTCTGATTCCAAATGAATTTTAGGATTATTTTCTCTATCTCTGTTAAATATACTGTTGGGGTTTCAATTGGAATTGTGCTGAATCTGTATAGGTGTTTTGGAATTATGACCATTTTCACTATATTGGTTTTTTTCCTACCTAGGAACAAGAGATGTCTTTTCATTTTCTTATATTCTCTTCAATCTCTTTGTTCAGAGTGTTATAGTTCTCAATGAGAGGTCTTTTGATTCCTTTGTTAGATTGATTCCCAGATATTTCATTTTTTGGGATGCTGTTGTGAGAGGAATTGTTTCCCTAATTTCTCTCTCAGTGAGTCTGTTATTTGTGTAAAAGAAGCCTATTAATATTTTAGTGTGGACCTTATATCCAGCTACTCTACTGAATATTTCAATTAAGTCTAGAAGTCTTCTGGCAGAGTTTTTTGGATCATTTGTGTATAGTCTCATATCATCAATAAATAATTACAGTTTAACTTCTTCCTTTCCTATCTTTATTCCTTTTATTTCTTTCTTTTATCTAATTGCTGTGGCTGATGTTTCCATAAAGCATTGAACAGGAGTGGTGATAATGTACATCCTTGTCTTGTTCCTGATTTTAGAATGAAGGTTTTCATTTTTTGACCATTTAGTATGATGTTGACTGTTGGTTTTTCTTAGATAGTCTTTATCAGGTTGCAATAAACACCATCCATTTCAATTTTCTGTAGGTTTTTGTTTTTCTTTTTAACATGAATGTATGTTGAATTTTGTGGAATGCTTTTTCTGTATCTATTGAGATGTTAATGTGGAGTTTTGTCATTGAGTTTGATAACATAGTGTATTACATTTATTGATTGACATATATTGAACCATCCTTGCATTAATGGGATAAATCTAACTTTGTTAGGGTGTATGATCTTTTTGATGATCCTCTGTATTCTATTTGTATCCTCTATTGAAGATTTTTGCATCTAGGTCTATTAGGGCGACTGACCTGTATTTCTCTTTTTTTTGGTTGAGTCTTTGTTGGTTTTTGGAATCTAAGTAACACTTGCTTCCAGGAATGAATTTGGAAGTTTGCTTCCCTTTCAATTTCATTGAGAAGTTTAAAGAGTAGTGGCAATAGATCTTCTCTAAATGGCTTGTATAATTCAGCAGTGAAACTATCAGGACCCGGGATTTTCTTTGCTGGCAAAGTTTTAATTACATTTTAAATTTCACTGATTATAATTTGGGTGTTTAGAAATTTTATATCTTCTTTGTTCAATTATGGTAATTAATATATATCTGGGAATCTGTCCGTTTCTTCTGTGTTTTCCATTTTATTAAATTACAGGGTTTTGAAGTACATATTGATGTCCCTCTGAATTTCTGTTGGGTCTTTCATAACTTCACTTTTTTCATTCCAAATTGCATGAATTTGAGCCTTTTTTTGATAAGTTTGGCTAAGGGTTTATCACTTTTATTTATTCTTTCTAAAAAGCAACTCTTCAATTTGTTGATTTTCATCTCCAATGCATTGATTTCTGCTCGATATTTATAACTTCTTCCCTTGTATGAGCTTTGGGTGTGTTTTTCTCTTCTTTTTTGTAGGAGCTTAAGTTTCAGCATTACATTGTTTATTTGAGCTCACTCTGTTTTCCTGACGAGGGAATTTACTGCTATGAATTTCCCTTTTACATTGCTTTAATTGTGTCCCATAGATTTCTGTATACTGTATTGGAATTATCATTTAAGTGTAGAAATTGTCTAATTTTGTCTTTAATTTTCTCTGTGGCCCAGTGTTTGTGCACTTGTTCAGGAGGGTGTTATTCAATTTCCATGTATTTGTGGAGTTCTTGCAGATTCATATGCTATTGATCTCCAATTTAATTGCACTATGGTCTGATAATATACATAGGATAACTTTAATTCCTTTACTTTTACTTAAGCATGTTCTATGAGCTAGCATGTGGCCTATTTTGGGGAATGACCCAAGTGCAGACAAAAAGAAAACATATTCTGATTTTGTGTGGTGGGACAGTCTGTAGACATCTATTAAACCCATTTGTTCAAAAGCTTGGTTTAGTTCTAGTATTTGTTTATTTTTTTGTCTAGATGGTCTGTCTATTTGTGACATTGGGTAATGAGGTCCTCCACAAATTTGTATTAGTGCTTATTTGGTTTTTCATGTCTATTAATATTTGTTTCATATAGTTGGGGGGTAATTAGTATTTGGTGCATATATATTTATGATTGTCCTCTCTTTGTCTTGGACTGTTTCCTCTACAAGGATGTAGTGGCCTTCTTTGTCACTCTTAGTCAGTGTTGATTTGAAATCTACTTTGTCTGCAAAGAAGATAACTATCCCTGATTTTTTTCTGGGCTCCTGTTACATGCAGAACTGTTTTCCATTGTTTTACTTTCAGTCTATGAGTTTCTTTGTGAACTAAGTGTGTTATTTATTTATTTATTTATTTAGTACTGGGGATTGAACTCAGGTCCTTGCACTTGCAAAGCAGTGGCTGGAACCACTGAGCTAAATCCCCAGCCCTAAGTGGGTTTCTTGTACAGAGAATATTTTTGGGCTTTGCTTCCTAATCCATCCTTCCAGTCTACTTCTTTTAGTTGGTTAATAATGTTGATGGTTATAACTTATGTGTATTGACATCATTGTCCTGTTATTTTCCTGTTCTTGGCGCTTTTATTTTTCCCTCCTCCCTTTAATTTCTTGCCTTGCCTGGTATGTTTGCTCTGTTGGGCTTCATGGAGTCTTTTTCCAGAATATTGTTTAGAATTGTTTGGAGTGCTGGTTTAGTATTCATGAAATTTCTCAGGTATTCTTTGCTATGGAAGTGTCTTATTTCCCCATCAATTTTGAAAGATAGTTTTGTAGGATGCATCAGTCTAGGATGTTTTATTTTAGGGCTTGTAATACCTCACTCCAGGTTCTCCTTGACCTGAGCGTTCATGTTGAAAAGTCTGCTATGATTCTGAAGGGTTTCCTTTGTGTATAATTTCTTTATTTTCTATAACTGCCTGTAGTATTTTGTTCTTCTGTTGGGTTTCCGGGGTCTTGATTATTATATGTCTAGGTGTATACTTTTTTTTCTGTCATGGCTAGTTGGAGTCGTATATGACTCAATTATTTGTATGTTAAATTCTTTCACTCTGGGAAGCATTCTGTCATTAATTCTGTGAACATTTGTACTTTCTCCTGCTTTTTCATGGATTCCTATCTGTATTATGTTACTCTTCATTGCACTATCTAGGAGCTGGTGGAACAATTTCTTTTGGTTCCTTACTATTTTTTTTTCATGGTCACTAACTGCAATCCTGTCTTCTATATCTGATGTCCTGTCTTCACAGTGACTCATTCTGCTGTTAATACTTTCAGTAAAGTTTTTAATCTCCTGGTTATCTGTTTGATTCTGTTTCATAGATTTCATTTCTTTCCTGTGTTGTATATTCACGGTTTCCATTTTTTTCCTATGCTGGGCATTCATGATTTCCATCATGGTGCGGAGTTCTTTTTTTAAAAAATCTATTTCTGTTCTACAGGCTCTTATCATGCCTTTCATTATGCTCACCATCTCTGGCTATCTGGGAATTTATCTCTGTTTTGAATTTTTCTAGAGCCTCATTCATCTGTTTTGTTACTTCCTGTTCTATCAATACAGGGTGTCCAGGCAATTGATTATCAGACTTTTCCATCTCATTTCCCCTAGAATTTGCCTTTAGTGAGCTGGTAGTCAGGTTTTGTGCCTTGCTTACGTGACTTCTAAATTCTATTTTTGTTGTTGGTACTGTTTTTATTTTAATTTCTGGGTTGATAATTCAATATTGCTTATGGTAAGTATCTTTGTTGTTTGTATTTAGTACCTCTATGTAATGATTTCTTCTTGGAGGTGTCTTCCAGATATAGCTGATCTTTAGGTTTTGAGTCTCTTATGATTCTTAGGCAATCTCATTTTCAGTATACCAGGAAGGACAACTGATTAGATAAATCACAACACCTTAGCCAAAATGATACAATCAGCAACAATAATAGAATCAAGCACAGTTACCAAATGACAATTAGTGGTCATTATTAATCTATTTATCACTTTGAAACATGTAAATTAAATAAAAAAATCAAGGACTAGCCCAAAATAAGTTTATAGTGAATCAACTCTTCAATATAGCTACTTTACCCTTCAGGATGGAGACTTAGAAGGAACTGGGGGAGGGAGGGATAGATAGGTAGATAGGGAAAGGTTAGAAGTGAGGCCAGAGGGCACAGGAAGATCAAGCAATCTCTAGGAAGCAGGTGAAAACTAGAGAAGGAAACAGAATTAAAGAACAAACATAAGAACAGAACAACCTAACAAAAATAGGGAGGCTAGAAACTGTATTCACTTTCCTTTAAAACTAATGACAACTGAGAGAAGGAAAAAGAGAAGAAAAGAAAAAAAAGAATAAAAGAAATTTGAATTAGGACAGGAATAGGAACAAAAATGGAGCAAAATGAACAAGGTGGGAGAAAGAGAATTAGAAAGGAGAGAGAGAGAGAAGAAAAAAGTAACAGGACAGAAAAATGAAACAAAAGAGAAAAGAAAAAAATAAAAATTTAAAAATTATTAAAAATAAGAAAATATTACTTTGAAAATAAAAATAAAGGCCCTCTTTCAGGGTATGTCTGTGTTGTCACAATAGACAGTCTGGGCAGGAGTGAGCAGATCTAAGTCAATTAGTCTCAGCAAGCCAGCAGCTGTGCCCTGAGGTTCAGGATGATTTCTGGCTGCAAGGCCCAAGTTTAGATCTCTGACCTCCTACTTGGTTGAACTCTGCAAGGTTCTACTGCAGGTTGCAGCTGCCCTTCCTTTGAAGATAGCCCAGGTTCAAGTAGGAGGTGGTGATATCTACAATTTACCAACAATGGTGTCTGGTGTGCTTTTATTGCAGAGATTTTCTTCACTTTTCCAGGGCACTTCAGTTTTCATCTAGGATCCTCAGAGAGGTCAATTTTCTCTTGCTCACTTATGCTCTATCTTCTAGAGCTTAGATCAATGGCCTTTCTGACCCACTTCCCCTCTGTAATGTGGATCCATGTGTTGACATGATCCAGCAGCCAGAGATGGGGGTGGGGCAGTGCTCTGGATGGCCCAAGCATCTTTTGGCTCCTCCATTCGTCTTCTGAAGGAGTGAGATTGTCTGTTTCTTAGAAAATCTGTCAAATTTGTTAACATAAAACAAATCAATAAGATGAACCATGTTTTGTCTTGTAGATGCATGCATTTTACTAAAATGCTAGTGATTATATTAGTTGATTCAAGTTTCCTAGAAATATAAACTTTGCTTAAGATTATTCACTACTACAGAGTGGCAAGAATTCTCACATAGATAAGCAGACATATATAGAAACAAACACTGTAGATTAGAGTAAGTCATATATTTTTCAGAAAGAGCAGCCACATGATCCAGTTAAAATGGTCTAACTCAACTTGTTTTGTCTTACAAGTTCCTAAGAAGGATATACAACCAGGCATGCAGAATCTATCCATTGTTTAGATTATAGATGCATTTTTTATTGGTGTACAGACATTTATTTATTTTTTCATTAGGTTTATTTATATATTTTAGGTATATAGTACAACTACATTCAACATTGGGATCTTGTACCTTTATATGATGTATCTTGGTTCTTATTTTTTCCCCATTTCCCTGCCCTCCATTCAACCCCTCCAACACTTTCCTATTTACAAAGATTTTGTTTCCATTTTTTCCTTTTCTCATATTTTCCTTTTCCCTTCTTTCCTTACCCCTACTCTTCCCTCTTCCCCTACTTCTTTACCCCTTTTCCTTCTATTTCACATTATCAATTATGCCATTTGAACCTTATTTACACTTTTAAATTTCACACTAGAGAAACTATTTGGTATTTAAACATGTGTGTCCTATTTATTTCACTTAAGAATATGGCCTCAATGTGCATCCAATATGCATCCACTTAGCTATAAATGCCTGTAGTTTCTCATTTTTATGGCTGCGTAGTGCTCCAATTTATACTAAAAAAACACATCTTCTTTATCCAGTGTCCCATTGATGGGAAATTGGGTTGGTTTCAAGTTTCAACTATTACAAACTATTCTTCTATAAACCTGGGAGTGCATATATCACTGTGGTATGATTCTTTTAATTCTTTTGAAGGATACCCAGGAGAGGAATAGCTGGGTCAAGTGGGATTTCTAATCCTACTTGTTTGAGATATCTCCATGTTGATTTCCACCTTGATTGCATCAGTCTGCACTTCCACCAACAATAGAGAAGAGTTCCTTTCTCCTCACAAACCTGCCTGCATTTGCTATAGGTTGATTTCTTTATAGCAGCCATTCTTTCTAGGATGAGCTGGAATCTCAGTGTTTTTTTCATCTTCATCTCTTGAATGACCAGTGATGTTGAACATTTTTTCACATATTTATTTGCTACTTTTACTTGTTTGTCTTAGAAATGTCTGTTCATTTCAGATGCTGCCTATTATTGAATTGGGTCTTTATATTGGGGGGGTCCAAATTTTTTATGTCTTTATATATTCTAGATAGCACACCTTCATCTTAGGAACAGCTGTTAGAAATGTTTCCCATATTGTAGCTTGTCTCTTAGCTCTGTTGGTGGTTCCTCTTGCAGTGCAGAATCTTTTTAATGAGATGAGATCCCAGTTGTTGAATCTTTGTGCTGGTTTCTGTGCTACTAAGGATTTGTTCATAAGGTCTTTCCTATGCCCATGTCTTTAAGAGTTCTACCTAACTTATCTTCCAGCAAGTTTAGTATTTCTGTTTTAATATTTAGATCCTTAACCCACTTTGATTTTAGTTCAGAGCATGGTAAAAGATAGGGGTCTAATTTTAATCTTTGGCAGGTTGAAATCCAGTTTTTCCAACACCATTTATTGAAGAGTGTATCTTTCATCTAGTGAGGATGATTGGGTCCTTTGTCAAAGATGAGGCAGC
Source organism: Fukomys damarensis (assembly GCF_012274545.1). NCBI lineage: Eukaryota > Metazoa > Chordata > Mammalia > Rodentia > Bathyergidae > Fukomys > Fukomys damarensis. The sequence continues at coordinate 23,382,249 of NW_022900913.1, read as the reverse complement.
TGAGTACATCTGGAGTTGTTTCTGTATAGTTATTCATTTCTTTATGCAGTATCTATTGATGCTTTCCAGAGTTTTTCATAATAGAATAAATAGCCTTCAATGTTTAAAGTATTTATTATCTGACTCTTTACAGAAAATGTTTGCCAATTCTTTTTCATATCATTGGCTTGCATGAAAATTCATGAAGGCTTTATACTCACAAACATTATACTCTCTTAACCAAGAGAATTTAGAGATATTTGAAACATTCCTAAATTCCCAGGAAATAGCAAGTTCTCACCATTTGTGAAGATGAGAAAAATTCCCTCTAAACCACATTTGCCCAATGTCTACACCTTGACTCTAACTTAATAAATTATTTTACTAGATTTTTAAAAACTAGTAATCAACCAATTATTCAGTCTTTTCCTCTCTCCTTTTTATCTTCCCCACTACAGACACCCTCAGCAATAAATATGTAAAATATCCTTTATTCCAGGAAATTCATTTTTATATACTTATAAAGTGTATGTATGAATTTCCTATCAGTTTTATTTACACATATAGTATTTATGTAGGAAAAATATAAATATGTAGAGGATAATTACATTTAAAAATTTAAATTATGTTTTTCTAACTGGAATAATATTTTGAAATATAATTAATGTCTTTTTTCAATTCTTGATAATAAGTTTTTCCTTTCCTCCACTAAAAGCACATTACAGGGGGATATTTATTTCTATAGGGGAGAATGGTGAAATTGTTTTATAAAATTTTTAATTCTTCTACCAGTTTTAAAGTAAAGTTTAAAAATTTAATTTCCAAAGGAATTGTTTGCAAATCAAGTACATTTGGTATGTAATAACTGGAGACTGAATGTAGAGAGAAATTTTGTTTTGAATTTCTATGAGTTGTTGGCTTAAGGGCCATAAACCAGAGCCTTAAAGGACTCAAAATGTCAAAATGTGGAAGGGTACATAGTGGACATAATGAAAATTCTAGAGGTGTGCAAACTTACATTTACGTCTTACAAGCACTTGATGAATTTTGTAGGAAAAGATGCTACTTAGTATTGCTATTTAAAGATTTGGAAACTGCTGCACAGAGAGTTTAAATTTGTATAAAGTTAGATACACTGCTAATATGTGGTACAGCTGATATTTTAATTCAAATCAATTTGGTTCATAAGCTGATGTTATACACCTCACTACGATATGTTTTTCTCCAAGCCCTAATCATATTTCTTTTCCTGAAAAATGATGTTGTCCCTAGAGGTGTAGAGAAGAAAAGAATGAGAACTGAAGCGACCAAGAGGGACAATGTAGATACATAAAAGCTATTAAATTCTGGTTCTACCTCCTACTATATTTGGATATTCTATGTAAAAATCTATAAAAAAAAAAAAACCTTACTTTTACCTATAATACCATACAACTCCTATGTTGCCAGACAATTCTAGTTTTCACTTTTTATTTTACTACTGTAATTATCAATAACATACCTTTTTACTCTCAAAAGCATTCCAACTCGGGAAGCATAATGCTTCCTTATATATATTTTACTGACCACATGAACGTTGGGTGGAAGGCTGGCCTATTAAACCCCTTTTTACACATGCACCAGGCAGCATTGTATCAACAGTGCTTATCAATGTTCAGGAGGAAAGAAGTCCCACGCCAGCCTTCCTTCTGCATTAGGAATGTATCTGTGTGGAACAAACCATCCTATAACAAAACAACTGAAGGAAAAGTTTTTCCTTCAGTTCTTGGTGCAGTAAGCCAATAGTTTTGTCTGGCCTTCGGTGGATTTACCCTCTTAGCTATTTCTTAGATATGTTATAGCTATCTCTTTGATGCTCCTTCAGTGGGAAGATGATACCTGGGTGATGGCTATTCTCAGATGATCTCCTTCGCATGTCTGGCCATTTCCATTCTCCTGGTAGAGCTCCTCATTCTCCATCAATCAGCTACATCTTGTTTACTCTATGTTCTCAGCAAGTGCAGGAAGAGAAACTACAAATCGCAGTATCTAAATGTTGTTCCAACCTCTGCTGAAAGCTATGTGGATAATATTCTAGTGTCCAAGGAAGCCATCTCATGAAGCTCAGAATCAGTTGGGGAGGGAAACACTTTTCAAGTGTCAAAGGATAAACTGAGGTACACTGAAATATTTAGCACGAGTAGTCAGTGATTCATGAATTGTGCAGCACCAGATGGCAGGTGGTCCAGAAATTCCCACAGGGGCATGAGTAAAACATTTTATAAGGTGAACCAAGAAACAAAGAAAATATTTGATTACAGTGAGTAGTAGCTTTATTTGGAAACTAGCATGTTCCCCAGTGAAATACCCTTGTTATAGGTTTGTAGTTTCTGAATGAGCTTTTATTTTGTTTTGCTATTTATATTGGATTGAGTCTTTGATTTGTTAATGAAGGAGCTCAGGGCACTGAAGCTGTCTTACCCAACGGCCAACTCAAATTGTCTTTTTTCTTTTTTTGATACAGGACACAGGGATGCCATAAAAACAGAGGAAATATTAAGAATATTAAGTTATTAAATATTAAGTTAAGAAGTTTCTACTCTCATGCCTTAGTCTTAGGGATATTGGTTCAAGTATATTCCTATGAATATCAACATCTGAACATCTGAAAATCAAACATCTTAAAATGTTTGAAATTCTTATATATAATGGTACATTATTTTGTAATAATCTATGCACATCATTCCATATACTTTAAATCATCTCTAGATTATTTATAAAACTGAGTACAATGTGAATAGTATGTAAATAATTGTACTGTTTGGGGAATAACAATAAGGAATAAGTTTATACATGTTCTGTAGAGACATAGCTTTTAATTCTGGCTATTTTTTTTCTGTGGTTAATTGTATTCAAGATGCAGAGTTTATGTATGTAGACAGTGAGGGTGAACTGTACATAGTTCTCTATTTGACACAGGAGGGTACAGAAAGCATTTGGGCATCTCATTCATGAAGGAAATCACTTGTAGCATTGAGGAGAAAGTTTGCACACACTAGAACATTGATGGGTGTTGAAGCACATGCCATGGTAATAACCTATCATCTGGAAGGCAGGGAGACGTTGAGGAGGAAGCTACCATGTTCTTCCTGTGACAAGAGGAGGTCAGGAGCATATGCATCAAGAACAGATATTCATTCACACTCAAGCACTTTCAGCTAAGGGTAGAGACCATGCAAGAATTCATGGCTGCCCAATATGCAAGGGGTGCATGGAGACAAAGGAAAGAAAAAGAGGAAAGGAATAAAACTTTGAAATAATGGGAGTGATCTAATACTTAAATGATTAAGGGAGAAATATTTCAATAACCTTAGAATGGAAAATTCAAGTTTAGTTTCCACCACATATGTGTAAAGGGACAAACTCAGTAATAAGAAATAAATTCACATGCACTGTAAGCAGTAATGTTAAATTTTCAACCACATATGTGTTTTCACACATCTAAAAAAAATAAAAACCAAGTTTATTCACTCAAATGTATGATTACTAATATTTAGCTTATGGGTGACATATTTTTTCTTTAATTCTTTTCTATTGTCTAGATAGACTCAAATAAATGTGGATCAGCTTTTTCTATAAGAAAATAAATTTAGTTTTAAGAGATGAATTTGTACCTTTACTCATTCTGTGCTCGCTAAAACTTGTTAATCTCAAACTATTCCACCTCCAAATGTTAATGAGCTAATGTCATTTCAAAGTCAGTTACTTTTCAGAACTGCTGAAGTGATACCTCTAACTAAACTTGTGTTGTGTCTACTGGATGCGGGGGAGTCTGGCTATTTCTGCTTCAATCTAATATGAGAGAATAAGAAAAAAATGTTTGGCATTTGCACCAATTCTTATAAATAACTAATTGAAATAGTCTCACCTTAATGAGCTAACTACCCTTTGAACCCACTCATTTCTGTATATTGCTTCGTAGGCAGAGCAGAGTTTTTCATGAAGTTGTGATAGAGTCCAAATTTAGTTCCATTCATTATCAGACGTTTTGCAAGATGATGGTAAATAGTTTTCAATCTAATCAATTAAACAGAATTTGAAGAAAATGAAATAACTACTAAGCTGTCAACTATACAGGGGAAGCTTGCAATGAGCTAATATTATAATATCACAGACATGTCCCCAATTCCTGTCATATAAAGCTTAACCCGCACCATAATATCAGAAAATACACAACTAACATTGGATGGGCAAAATACAAATTGATCTAACTTTTAGATTTTAGAACAACTGACTTACAGTGGTAGCACACACACACATATACACACGTGCATATTCACACACATGGAGACACACAAAACACAGTAAGGGGGGGGAGAGAGAGAGAACTTAAGAGAAATTAAATTTAAGTTTTCTCCTTGGTTCTATTTTTTTGTATTTCCTGGGATTGTCAGAAAAATTTGGGTCTTTCTCTTTCCTGTTTCTTCCTAGATAATTCAACAAAGTCTGGATTTTATTTCTGTGAAAGCACTGTAATAGTTATTGGCTGTAAAATGAAGGATGCTGTTTTATGATAATAACATTTATAAAATAAAATTAATGTTAAATAATTAGAATCATAAAAAGAGTGAGATAAAAACTAAATAGTTAAGAAATGCAATATCTTTCAGAAATGAAAAATTTAACTTGATGATTAAAATGGTTTAAGTCACAAGTAATGAAATCTCAGTCTGAACTAGGTATGATAGTTTAATGTTCCAACTTGACTGTGGGATTGTGGCAATGGTTCTCAGTCTCCATAACTGCCTGAGGAAATTCTTTGTAATCAGCATCTTTATTTCTGGCCATCTATGTCTCTGTCTGCCTATCTATCTATCTATCTATCTATCTATCTATCTATTTATCTATCTATCTGATCTCTCTGTCTATCTGATCACTCTATCTGTCTATCCATCCATATATCTTATTGATTCTTTGTCTCTGGAGAACATTCTTTAACACACTGACATAAAAAATAAAGGGATTTATTGGTTTAAGCACTATGAAGTCTAGAGTTACATAAAGACAAAACATTCAGCTACAACAAACCATCCCAAACTTTTCTACTGTAAATGTGTTCTTTAGCACAGTAGTAGCTGTACCTGGGAGATAGAGAAAGCAATCTTCATGTTTACCCAGTTGGTATGATGAGTGGCAAGGCATGTGCACATGTGTAAAACTGTCAAAAGTTTTACCCATATATGGATTTTTTACCCATATAATGCTTCATCTAACAGGCTTTGCATTTGTTTACCTCAGCATCAAAGGGATAAAATACATGAAGACCACTCTTTGATCATGAAAACATATATTTTACCATAATGAAATGTGAATGTAACTCACAGAAGCTGCACCTGGGAAAAGCAAAATCCTGTCTGTGCATTTACCCACTTGGCAAACCAACGACTCTAAAAGCAGCAGCAGGTGAGTTTTGCCCATGAAATGCTCATTGCTAAATTTCTGTGCATTTAGGATTTGTCTAAAAGATTTTTTTCTTTTGATTTTTCTTAAAGATGAAGCTCATTTCAGTAGAATGGCACATGAAAACCCAGATTTGCAAGTTTTGAGGGAGGACAAAAGTGAATCATTAGATTTCTCATGCATGGGTGATGAAGACAATGACTTTGACATTGGCCATGTGAGCCATAGTTCCTATTACAGTGAAATGGAGCAAGAAACAACTGATACAAACACAGGGAATACAGACCTCCTTGATTCAGATGATGGAGAAAATAGCAATGTGAGTATATATTTGATTGGTTGAAATATTGCAAATGGTCAGGTAAACTAATAGAACTGTCCAACTTTAGAACTAGGTCTGAACATATAGAGAAGGCCTTGGCAGGGGTGAAACCTATTGGACAGAACACCAGCACTGACATTCAATGTTGGAAATTGTGACAGATGAAATGCTATATGCCATGTGAAATACAACAAGGCTGAAATACAAGTAAAATGTTCTGTATGCACCAATAGCCATATTCAAAAATGTGTTTATTATGACATCTCACTGAATTCATAGGATTCATAGGTCTTCTGTACTTAGTAGGGATTTCTCATAGTAATCACAGACTTATGAAAATGCAATGGGTCAAAAAATGTTATAAAAATGGATGCAGTTGAGAGTTGGTGATTTAGCTCAGTGGTGCCACACCTGCCTCCCAAGCCAAAGGTTCTGAGTTCTATCCACAGTGCCAGAAAAATTAAAAGTATGCCCCTAAAGATGCAAAGACTTATTAAGCTTTCAGTGTAGAAATGTATCCTGGAACTCAGCCACCAGGGTCTTATCCTATCGTAATAAACTGAATGATGTGAATAGACTCATTTCTCCCATCTCTCAAACTAATCACAATGTGACATTTGACAATTGGCTTATCAGTTTCCATTCATTGTTATATTTACTAAGAGAGTGCAAGTTGACCCATGTAGGAACGGTTTGCAGGAACAAAACAGAAATTCCAAATGAAATGTTGCAATTTCAAAACAGAGATGGTACAGTACAATCTTTGGATTTCAGGAAGATTTACATTGGCCTTTTATATGGCAAAGAAAAACTGGTACTGCTGACATCAACATTGCACCATGATGGAAACATCGATAGGGAAATCTCCACAAAACAGAAGCCTGAGATGGAAACTTTCTACAACAAAACCAAAGGTGGAGTAGATGTTATTGATGAATTATGCAGTAACTATGATGTCAATTAAAACATAAAGCATTGGCCAGTGGTTGTATTTTGCTTGATCCTAAACAAGTGTAGCAGAGTTTGATAGCTTACAAAGAAAATAACAAGTTCTATATACCATGGAGAAATTTTCCTAGAGGTGTAGGACTGACACTAATAAGTAATCATTTACAGCAGAAGAGAAATGAAATGTTTCTGCCCAGGAAACTATGCCAAAAAAATTGTGGAACACAATGATGAACTGACAGGTAAACAGGCAGGCACAGAAAAACAGAGTGATGACAACAACAACAAGAAAACCAAGAAGATGTCAACCACGTCTTACAAGAAAAGGACAGGAAAGCAAACCATACATGCTATTGGTATAAGTGGTACTTGTGTAAGGAGCATGCAGTTTTCATGTGTGAAGACTGTGTTGGATATTACAATTGAAGCAAAGATTATTTTTATTGTAGAATTCTATTGGTATTTTCATTATAGTTCATGTTTCTGATGCTATCTTTAGATTTATAAGCAAGTACACAGCTGATGTGATGTTAATGTTTATTTTACATGTGCAATGTATATTAAGAATTTAAAACTTTATTTTATCTATGTTTTATGTTCCTGTTAACTACTCACTGTGTAATATAATAACCTCCTGACAACAGAGCAAGATCAGGAAGTTACCAAATATGTCCTACAAAAAACCCAAGAAAGCAAAACATATGTTTTGAAATAAAAAATGTCTGTGGCAGACTTTTGTATTTACATTGTGGTTCACATAGGGTTTTATTTCTAGGTTACCGTTTAAGTTTTACTGTAAGCAAGTAAACAGCTCACATGAAAATGTTGATGTCTATTCTAAGCATTCATTACATAACTTCTATTTTATTTTATAGATATATTATTTTCCTGCTAAGCTCACATTGTATAATATAAGTAGGAAGCTCCTGACAAAACATGAAGAGAAGACAGGTGACAAGGATGGCCTGTTATACAGAAAAGGAAAGCTAACCATATGTGCTTTCAGTGTAAGCAAGATGTGTGCATGCAACATGAAATCATCATGTGTTAAGACTGCCGTGGACATGACAATTGAAGCAAGGAATATTTTTATGGTAGCATTCTATTGGCATTTTTATTATAGTTCATATAGGGATTTATTTCTTTTGCTACCGTTAGATTTATAAGCAAGTACACAGCTTATGTGGAAATACTGATGTTTATTCTAAACCCATAGTATATATTAAGAATTTAATACTTTGTTTAATTGATATTTTATGTTCCTGTCAACTACACATTGTGTAATATAATGAGAACCTCCTGAAAAAACAGCAAGACCAGGAAGAGGTCAAGTATATTTTACAAAAAGGCTAAGAAAGCAAAACACATGTGCTTTCAGTGTAAGCGATATTGTGTATAGGACGTGCTTTTGTCATGTGTGAAGAATGTCCTTGGTGTGAAAACAGAAGGAAAGATTATTTTTGTAGAGTGCTATTGATATTTTCATTAAAGTTCATATAGGAATTTGTTTCTGTTGTTTTTTTCTTAGACTTTGTACAACAAAAATAGTGTTGAAAATTTTGATGCTTTTCTATAAACACTCAATAAATATTAAAAATTCAATTCTTTTTTGGATAGACTTTCCTGTTAAGTACTCATTGTTTAATAAAATGAATAAAATTAATATTAATATATTATTAATAGAATATTCTAAAATAACAAATATGGATATTATACACCCACATTTATGTGCCTTTATGACAAAATTGGCATTATGCCCCATGGATTATATTGAGGGTTTGTGATGGTTAAGCTCGATTGTTTCAGGTTGATTTCCTTGACTCTGTGGAGGGGATTGGGCAGCACAAGTCTGGCTGCAGCTGTATGGGCCGTGGAAGTGTGACCCTGGGTACTGTATCTAGTCCCTTGACCCTTCCTTTGAGGTACTGTTTGCTGGCTCTGCTTCCAGGCTGCCATGTACTAAGCAACTTTGTTCTGCCATGCACCATGACCATCTGGTTTTAAGCTTTCAGTGCTCTACATTCTGTAGTCATTTTCATGGTTAAGAGAGTAAACTGGTGTTTAACTTGATTGGGGCATGGTGAATCCAGATATTTGTTAAAATCACCAGTACCAATTTGAACAACATAATTCCCTGTCAATAACTAGCAAATTGGCATAATTTCCCCATGACTTTGACACTGAACTTGTGCCTTTCCACAGCTAGACTTGGAGCTTGTGTTATCTTTCGTGTTCTATGTAAACAAGTTATGGAAGTTGTGGATATTGGAACAATAATCTGGGTAACAGATATGGAAGAGATGGTTTTCATTTTGGGTATGAAACATGTCCATTCTATTTGGGAATAATGGTTTAATAATTGCCATTTTAATTAATTATACAAAATGAGCCTGTTGATGAATAAGAAGGCCTATTTATTCTTTCTCTATTCTTATCAATTTCTGTTCCTCTTCTTTCTTTTTTTTCTTTTTAAATGGAAAAAACAAAATAAATGGTCATTTATGAGAGAAATAGACTTCTGCAAATACACAATGGATCAGTTTATATTCATGTTGCATTTAATTATATTAGGAAATTCCAATTGTAGGATCATAAGACAGAAATTTTATCATTAATTCTACTCCCAAAGAAAATAAATGAAAGAAAATATTCACAGAAGGTTGGAACAACAGCTTACATTTATTAATGAAGGAAAACTTAGATTTGTTTTCCATGATATATGAATTTTCATCAGTTTTTTCAAACTTTGAAGTATGTGTGGATATCACTTCTCTGAATATCATAGGTAAATATAAAATATAGTAAAATATAACCAAGAACCAGTTATGTGGGTGTATGTGTGAATATTTTAGTACATCTTTATTCACTTTTTACTTGGATGACAATCTTGATAAATACATTTTAAAATAAATTTTTTTCTTGTAAACTAAGACACTTTAATTAGTTTACATAAATGTTAGCTAAAATGAGTGATAAGTAAGCAATGTAGCGAAAACACCTGGGGGTGGCTTTGGATAGATGTAGGTGGAGGCTATTTTGCTTACTAATTGTCAACATGTGTCTTTTGTAGTATTGTGGAATAGCTTCTGAACTAGCTTGGGAAATATCTATCATAGATGTGTAAGGAGAATTAAGTAATCATATACTCTAGAAAGTGTCAGGAGCCATTCTACATGATTTTGAGGAAAAATCATTTCATAATTAAATCATGATTAGGGTCTAATTTTCCTGACAGCTACGGCATATTGAGACACAACTCCATCTTGACTTCTGGTCAGGCCTAATATCTTAATGGTCTGCTATGCTGTGATAATCCAGGAAAGGACTACAGCAGCTGAAGACATCCTGGGAGGAACCAAACCTTTATGTGCATATTTCATCATTTTTCTATGATCATCATAGCTGTTTCAACTGCTACTTTTTTTCTGCTGATGTTTTGAATAAAGGAAAGGCAAGATCAGGACCTGGGGTCTTTGCCTCCCAGAGCAGCATGGATCAGGCCAAAGGTCAGCTTCTTCTCTAAGTCTCATTTTCTATCTATATATTAATTAATTCACCTTATGCTGTCCTGGCTTGAAGGAGACTAGGACCTGATGCAGAGGATCTAGTACATCCCTTTTCCCTACAAGAAAGCATTTTTATTTAAATTAGGAGCAAAATGAAAAATTGTCGTGGGAACTTCAGTTAGTCAAGTTTGTTCAGAGAAACAAAACCAACAGGTGATATATAAATATGTAATAACATATTTTCAGGAAGGATAAATACAAATCTTCTTCTTATTAGAAGCTGAAGAGCTGGACATGGTGGTGCATGACTGTAATCACAGCACTTGGGAGGCTGAGGCAAAAGGATCTCCACATGTTTGAGGCCAGCCTGGGTTACATAGTGAATTTAAAGCCAGTTTTAACTATACAGCTAGACCCTGCCTAAAAAGAAAAAACAGAAAAAAGAAAAGAAAAGAAAAGAAACTGAAGAATTCTACAATCTGCTGCCTGCAAAATGGAGACCTGGGAAAGTTGGTGGGTAATTCCAGTCTGATCTTAAGAACTGAAAACCAGAAGTCAAAATGTCTACGATTAAGAAAAGTTGGATAGCTCAATTTAACAGAAGATGATGAATTTTCCCTACTCCACCTTCAAGTTCTGTTTAGGACTCCAAGGGATTGTAGACAATGTTCCCACCCAATAAGGGTGATCTTATTCTGGCTAATAGGAAAATGCAAATCTCCTCCAGAAACACTCTTACAGACACACACAGAAATAATGTTTTAACACACTATCCTGTCACTCCTTAGCCCAGTCAATTAACCCCCCCACCCTCTCTCATCTATCTCCTTTTATTTCACTCTCTCCATACATATACACCATATTTATTATCTGATATATAAATATAGATAGATGAAAGATAGATCTCTCCTTATCCTTCTCCACCCTTGTGTCCCTTGGTGTGAGTTTATAATCTAATTAATTTTCTTACACTAGAAACAGATGTAACTTGACTTATGGCTCAACTTTAAACATTTGACCATTTTCTTTCCTTCTAAGAAATGGTAGGATCCCTCAGGCAGACTGATTTGCCACTTAAAGCATATGTAAGACACAAGTGGGAGATACACAGAGAGTATGATATCAACTCTAAGTCATGTGTTTCTTTTTAATACCAAGTGCAAAGAATAGAGACTACTATTGACCCAATGGCTGTATCTTAATAAGGGGAAACACTTAATAGAAAATAATGGTAAGTAAATTGGTTGAATTCATGGCTGACTTCTTTTCCTCCAAAGTGTAAAACAAGCAAAGCAAACTGAAGAAAAACTATGATGTAAACAGAGACATAAACAAATCCCTGACCTAAACTAAAAAGATGTCAAGGAACATTTAGTTCCAGCTTCATCATGTAAGGACCTTAAAAGTCATAACTCTTGCTGATGCAAGAACACAGGTGAAACCTCTACAGCTGTGAGTCAAAATAAAAATTACCTCATTTAATTTGTGAGTGGCAAGTCTTCTGTCCTAGCAATGAAAAAGTGGCTGAAGTGCATTAATCAGGTCAAGAACCCACTCAAATATAGGTCTAACACTGGATGTACAAGGTCTGCATGGGAAAAAACACAGGAAAAGAATTCAAGTAAAATCTAAATAATGCATAGATTTATTCAGGGATTGGAAGATTAAATATTGTTAATATGTAAATTTATTCAGATTTGGTCTATAGAGTCAACATAATATCATTCCATATAGTTGCAAGTTATTTTGTACATACTGCTAAATAGAATCTGATGTTTGTATATAAAGACAAAGGACCAATACTACACAAACTAATCTGAAAGAAAAGCAGGTTGAAAACTTTAAGTCTTTCATTTTAAAATTTACAAAAAGCTGCAGTCAAGAGAACAATTTTGCCAATAAAATGGTCACATAGTGTAATGACACCAACAGAAACCACAGAAATAGACATAGATATTTTGATAATTGAAGACAGGAATTCAGAAGTGTGAGAAAAATCTTTTCAACAAATTTAAATGAAAAAATTCCACATCATATGTACAAAATTAATCTACACACAGAATTTACACATTTGACAAAAAATTAAATTCAAGTAATGTATAATATAAAACTATAAAACATCTAGATGATAACATAGAAAACAATCAACACATATTTGTCTTTTTGTAACATCAAAAGCACAATCAACAAGTAAAAAAATTGATGTTATCTTTTATTAACATAAAAATTGCTCTATGAATTAAGCTTTTATGATAATTAAAAAAACAAATTACTGACAGATAAATTATTTCCAAAACATATATCTGAAGAAGGACTTAGAAGTGAATTATAGGAAGAGTCATTAAAATCCAACAATAAGGAAATAACCCAATTAAAAAATGTGCCAAAGATCTAAACTGATGTAAAAATTCCAAAAAACTGGCAATAGCAATTATTGTCAACGTAGAGCAATAAGAAATCTCATTCCTTGCTTGGGAATGCAAAGCTGGATGGCCACTTTGGAAAACAGGAAGTTTCTTTTATATCTATAAAGCAACATTAGAAGACAATCTGATAGCTCACTTAGAAGTACTGTATAAAAAGCTACTGCACAACCCAGAAATTGTACAACTGGAAATTTGGTCAAGTTATTTGAAAACATATGTCCTTACAAAAACCTACACATGTATACTTATAGTAGCTTTCTACAAATTATTGAAAACTGGAGTTCACCAGGATGTCCTTCTGTGCATGAATGGATAAGCAAAATGTAGTACATCTATAGCAATAAAAAGAAAAAAAAAGCAAGTCATGATAATTTGCAGATGAACCTTAAGTACACTTTTCCAAGTAAAAAAGACAATGAGAAAGCTCCAGGGCTGAGAATTTAGCTCAGTGGTTCAGTGGCCTGCCTCGCAAGCGCAAGGACCTGAGTTAAATCCCTGGTACCAAAACAAAAAAAAAAAGCACCATACTTATGATTTATATTAGATAACAGTATAGAGAAAAGGATAAATATCTGTGTTTCCAATGGTTTGGGAGGACCATTGAGCAAAGGAAAGGATAAGTTTAAGAAATTAAATATTGAGGAAATGATATTGTAATGATGAATACATAACATACTGTGTCAAAAATCCAAAGATCTTTACATCGCCAAAAATGATATAAATGTATATAAGTTTAACAAAATTAGAGGTGGGAATATCACAGTACAGAATACAGAAAGTATCAAATGCTACAATAAAAGTGGAAAGACCTCATCATGGTAAATGACTGGAGTTTGTACAATTAATTTTTTTTTTAAAAACCCCTGTTCTCTGGAATATAACACAGTTTCCCATTGGCATCAGAATTAACTCTCTTGATACTGCTATACATGTATCCTGGAATTAAATAAGTAAGTGGATGGTGAAGGTTGTGAGTCAAGTTTCTTGTTTTTAAAAAGTGATTTGACAGATAAACCAGAGGAGCTGACCATGATCTATGAGGTAGTCAAATACAGTAGTAAAAATTAGCATGAACACATGTTGATTTGATATTATCCTTTGACAAATAATTCCACATAGAACAATGTATACATATTTATACATGGATTAGCATAAATACATGTATCCTTGCTTTATTAGCTCAGAGGCCCTTGAAACAATCACATCCCAATGAGAAAAAACATATCTAGCACACAGATTCATTGCTTATTCCAATTCTAATAGAAAAGGACTCATCTCTGAAAAAACATAGTTTACAACTAAAGCAGGAAATATACAAGACCAGTGACAACAGTTGTAGCACCAGGAGGCAAGATACTCAAAAAATGCCCACAATCACAGGAAATGTTAAGTAAATTGCAGTGCTACCTGAAAAAGCTTCCAATAACCAGTGCCAGAAAAATTTGAACAATAAAATACAATTTGGATAATAATCCAAAATATAAAGTAAATGTCCCTTAGTCTGTACGAATGAGGATGAAAAACTGAAGAAATAAAAATAAATAAATAAATAAATAAATAAATAGGTAAAGACAAGATTTCTACCCATAAGAATTTCAAATGACAAATGTAGATACTCCATCCTTTAGACGCAAAGGGTAACTTCTGACTTCCTAACCTTAACCTGAACATGATAGAATACAGTAGGAATGGGGGAAATACAGCAGTAAATTTTTAGATGATAAAATTGACACTGAGTGATTCAACCAGATGTTGCAGGTCAACATCCACAATGTTAAGTAATGATGAAATTTGAATTTTTTTCTGTCTTATGATTTAAAACATCACAACTCTGGCCTTTGTCCCCACAATTAATGCCTCCCCAAATCATGACCAAAGTAGGATACAAAATTTAAAGGATATTTTAAAACATATTTGACATCTTATCAAAATTGTCAAGGTTCAGAAAGAATGATTATTATCAAGAAATTAAACAATAACAAAATGTGGTGAGGCCACTTACTGGAGAAAAAAAACCCTTCTGCACTGTTGGTGGGAATGTAATCTAGTACAACCACTCTGGAAATCAGTATGAGGATTCCTCAAAAAATTAAAAAAAGGAATTCCATTTGAAGGAAGGTGAGATTAGGAAGGCTACTCTGAGATCTGCTCTACCTCCAGCCTGCTTGGGCCCATTCAGTGGGACCAGGAAGCCAAGCTCTCCCCTGCCTGTGCTGCCACCAGCTCCAGAAAGGAAGGTAGTCACTTAGGCATCCCCGAAACCTCCCTCTCTCAGATCTCCTGGTTGTGCCAGTCCTTGGACCCACTCTGCAGAGGCATAGGTGGTCATAAAGGGTATTTTTCTGACCTCCAATCTTTGAACATCTTTAAAAAAGGGTGGGGGAAACCTGTAGTAGAACTGGGTGGAGTTGAACCCTGCAGGAGGTTGGGAACTCAATCTGGACCTTGTGGCCCGAGGTCAGTCTGAGTCGGGGGATCTGCCATTGGCTAGATGAGATCAGGGGACTTGCTTCTGCACAGGTCTGAGCACATTGTATATTATTACAGCAGAGATATTATGTGAAAGAGGCCCTTCAAATTCCATTTTCTTTATTTTCCTCATTCCAATCTGAACATTCTTTCATTTTCCTGACCTCTTTCACCAACTCAGTCTCTTGCTCCACCATATTATCCCTCATTTCCCTTTCTGTTCCTGATCCTGCCCTAACTCAGACTTCTTTTATCATTTTTCTTTATGTTATTTTCTTCTATCATTTTACCTCACTCATGGGTCAATAGTTTCAAGGGAAAGTGAGACCCTATTACTGATAAGGGGATATATTCTTGTCCTTATTCTTTCACTCTGTGTATCTCTTTTGAATTTAATAGTTTCTAAAAGACTGTATGTTCATCCTATGTCCTCTGGCTTCACTTGAATCTTCTCCAATTCTTTCATTTATCTACACCTCTCATCCTAACTCTGTCTAAGCCCCCATCCTAAATGGTAAAGATGCTATATTGAAAAGTGTATTAACTGCAAACATATTTTGGGCTGCTTCTTGATTTTAATTTAATTCACATGGTTTAAAGGTGATATATCAATGACTACTACTACAAGTGGTAAATTTGCAAGTTGTGCTTTATTCCTTTGTGTTGCTAATTATATCAATTGGGATAAAGGATTGTGATGGACTTAATGAGTTGTTTTTTCTGATATTATGAAAATGAGAATGTCTATAAGTGATCAGAGACTGAAAAGCTAAAGCACAACTATATCAGGAAGATTTAAGTAATAACTCAGAAATTAAACCAAGCACAACGCAACAACAAAAATAAAAATGAGAAAACACTTAAGCAAGACACAAAGACAGACTTCCAGTTCACCAAGGGCAAACAGTAGGGCAAATGAGGATGAAAAGCCTGATAGTGAACCAGCAGGACATCCTGAACCCATAGCACAGGAAGTAACAAAACAGATCAATCAGACTCTAGAAAAATTCAAAACAGAAATAATTTCCCAGATGACCATAGAGATAGTGACCAAAGTGGAAGTCATGATTCGAGACTCTAGGAAAAAAACTGACAAAAAAATAGATGAGCTCAAGACCGTGATAGAAGCCATGAAGGCCCAGCATAAGAAAGAAATGGAAACAATGAATGCCCAACAGAGGAAAGAAATGGATTCAAACAGATATCCAGGAGATTATAAACTCTATTGAAAGTGTATGCAACAGAATAAAAGAATGTGAAGATAGAATCTCAGATATAGAAGATAGGTTTGCAGTCAGTGACCGTGAAAAGAGAGTTCTCTTAAAAATAGTAAGGGATCATGAGAAATCAATCCACAATTCCTAGATGATGCAAAGAAGAATAACATAAGACTAATAGGAATCCATGAAGTAGCAGGAGAAAATACAAATGACTTAAAAAAGCTCTTCACAGAATTAATGACAGAAAACTTCCCAAACACAAGAGAAGCATTAAATATACAGATAAGTGAGACATATAAGACTCCAACTAGCCACTATCAAAAAAAAAATCTACAACTAGACATATAATAATTACAATCCCAGAAACCCAACAGAAGAAGATAATACTACAAGCAGTAAGAGAAAAGTAACAACTCACATGCAAAGGAAAGCCCATCAGAATCACAGCAGACTTTTCAATACAAACCCTCAGGTCAAGGAGAGCCTGGAGTGAGATATTTCAAGTCCTAAAAGAAAACAACCTCCAAGCTAGACTGATGTATCCTGCAAAACTCTTTTTCAAAATGGATGGGGAAATAAGATACTTCCATGACAAAGAACACCTGAGAAAATTCATGAACACCAAAGCAGCATTACAAAGAATTCCAAACAATATCCTATAAAAAGACCATGAAGGTTACAACACCATGAGGCCCAACAGACCAAATCAAATAGGTAAAGCAAGAAACTAAAAGGAGAGGGCAAAAAATTAATAAAGAGTCAACAAAAGGACAATAACATGACAATAATTAGTCAGTACATATCAGTTATAACCATTAATGTCAATGGCCTCAATTCACTAATCAAGATAAACAGACTGGCAGAAAGGATTAAGAAGCAAAATCCAATAATATGTTGTGTACAAGAAACACACCTAGTGCAAAAAGAAGCCCATAGACTGAAAGTGAAAGGATGGAAAACAATTCTCCATGTGACAGGTGTGGGAGCCAGCCATTGCCCGCTGGACTTTGACATTGGAAAAATAACTTCTTCTTCTACCATTAAGGTGTTGATACAATCTTTGTAACATTTTTTCCTTTTTCAAGAGCTCTGTCTGTTTTTTTATTTGGTTTTTCTGAGGCAGGGTCTCAGCTATGTAATGAGACTGACCTGGAGCTGAATGTGTAATCTGGGCTGGTCTTGAACTCACAGTGCTAGGATAACAGGCATGCACCATCACACCTGGCTCAAGGACTTTGTTAAATTTGTTTGTTCTTTGACCCTGTGATTGGAGGAACTCGAAGAGATAGCCAAAGATCTGATCTTCTCTGTAAAAGTTAGAAAATCTGGTCTTTGCATACAAATAGTTGCTTGGTGCTGCCTGTTGGTGTGCCTTTAAAAAGAGCTCTTTCTGTAAAATAAATTAGACTTCTTAATTCCACACCATTAAGTGTGCTGTCCTTTCTCAATCCTCACTCCCCAACTCTGGAGTTTTCGGGTTGTGACAGCTGAACCGCCACAGACAGGAGCTCAGAATAAAGGAGGCCTAGCAATATTATTTGCAGACAAAGTAAATTTCAAACCAAAACTCATTAAGAGAGACAAAGAAGAGCACCACATCCTTGTAAAGGGAATAATTCAAGGGGAAGAGATGACAATCATAAACATATATGCACCAAATATTAATGCCCCCAACTATATAAAACAAATATAAAGTAAGATGAAAAACCAAATAAGTACTAATACAATTTTAGTGGAGATCTAAATACTCCACTATCACAAAGACACAGATCATCTAAGCAGAAAATAAACAACAAAACCAAGCTATTGAATGGATGAATTTAATAGACATCTATAGAGTGTTCCACCACACAAAATCAGAATATACATTCTTTTCAGCTGCACATGGGTCATTCTCCAAGATAGATCACGTAATAGCTCACAGAATAGTTTTGAATAAATGGAAAAGAATCAAACTTATCCCATGTGTACTATCAGATCATAGTGTAATCAAGCTGGAGATCAATAGCATAAGAAACCGTAGAAACTTCACAAACACATGGAAATTGAACAACACTCTCCTGAACAATCAATGCATCACAGAGGAAAGTAAGAAGAAATTAGACAGTTTTTACAAATAAATGAAAATGCCAATACAACATACAGGAATCTATGGGACACAATGAAAGCAGTTCTATGTGGAAAATTCATAGCACTGAATGCCCAAACTAGAAAAACAGTGAGCGCAAATAAACAACCTAATAATGAATCTTAAACTACTAGTAAAACAAGAGCAAGAAAACCCAAAGTTCCAACAAGAGAAGAAATTATAAAGATTAGAGCAGAAATCAATGCAATGAAAACTAAGAAAAGGATACAAAACAATAAATGAACCAAAGAGTTGGTTTTCTGAAAGAATAAATAAAATCGATAAACCCTTAGCTCACTTTATCAACAAAAGGAAAGAAAAGGCTCAGATCCATGCAATCAGGAGTGAAAAAGGAGAAGTCACAACAGGTCCAACAGAAATCCAGAGGATCGTCAATACCTACTTTGAGAACGTATACTCTAATAAAATGGAAAACACAGAAGAAATGGACAGAGTTCTAGATACTTATGAATTAGCAAAGTTGAACAAAGAAGATAAAACATTTTAAACACCCCAGTTACAATCAGTGAAATTGAAAATGTAATTAAAAATTTACCAACAAAGAAAAGCCCAGGTCCTGATGGATTCACTGCTGAATTTTACTAGACATTTAGAGAAGAATTATTGCCTTTAGTCTTCAAACTTTTCAATGAAATTGAAAGGGAAGCAATACTTCCAAATTCATTCCTGGAAGCAAGTATCATTTTGATTCCCCAACCAGGGAAAGATGCAACTAAAAAGAGAACTACAGGCCAATCTCCTTAATGAGTATAGATGAAAAATCCTTAATAATATACTAGCAAACATAATACAGAGGATCATCAAGAAGATCATACATCCTGACCAAGTCGGATTTATTCCAGGGATGCAAGGATGGTTCATCATATGTAAGTCAATAAATGTAATATTCTATAATAGGAAAGTCAAGACAAAAACCATATGATCCTCTCAATAGATGAAGAAAAAGCATTTGACAAAATTCAACACCCATTCAAAATTCAACTCTGCAAAAAATTGGAATAGATGGTCTATATCACATAACAAATGCTATCTATGAAAAGTCAACAGCCAACATCATTGTAAATGGCCAAAAACTGAAAATATTCATGTTAACATCAGGAACAAGACAAGGGTGCCCACTATCACCACTCCTCTTCAATATAGTATTGCAAACATTAGCCACAGCATTAGACAAGAGAAAGAAATTGAAGCAATAAAGATAGGAAAGGAAGAAGTGAAGCTCTCATCATTTGCTGATGATATGATACTCTACATAGAAAACCCAAAAAACTCCACCAAAGATTTCCAGACTTAATTGACACTTTTAGCAGAGCAGCTGGATACCAGGGCAACACTGAAAATTCAATAGTTTTCTTCTACAAAAATAACAGACTCCTGAGAGAGAAATTAGGGAAATAATTTCTTTCACAGTAGCATCCAAAAAAATGAAGGAATCAATCTAACAAAAGAAGCAAAAGACCTCTACACTGAAAACTACAGCACTCTGAAAAAAGAGATCAAAGAGGATATAAGAAAATGGAAGATCTCCCTTGCACCTGGGTAGGAAGAAACAACATAGTGAAAATGGCCATACTACCAAAACTGCTGTACAGATTCAATGACAATGCCAATTGAAACTCCAACACTCTATATTTCACAGAACTCGAAAAAAGAATCCAAAAATTCATTTGGAACCATAAGTGACCCAGAGTAGCAAAAGCCATCCTATGCAACAGAGACACAGCAGCAGATGGAACAATTCCCAATTTGAAACTATACTACAAAGCTGCTCTGATAAAAACAGCATGGTACTGGAAAGAAACAAATCTGAGGATCAGTGGAACAGAATGGAAGACACAAAAACCAATCCAGATGTACTCAGCTATGTCACCTTTGACAAAGAAGTGGACCATCCTCAGTGGAAGAAAAATAGCTTCTTTAATAAATGGTATTGGAAAAACTGGATCTCAACCTGCCAAAGATTAAAACTGGACCCTTATCTTTCACCATGCACTAAATTAAAATTCAAGTGGATTAAAGATCTAAACATTAAAACAAAACAGTAAACTTGCTGGAAGTTAAGTTAGGCAGAACTCTTGAAGACATTGGCATAGGAAAAGATTTTATGAACAAATCCTCAGTAACATGGGAACTATCAGAATGTATTAATAACTGGGATCTCATCTTATTAAAAAGCTTCTGCACTGCAAAAGAAACCATAAACCGAACTAAGAGACAACGTGTAATGTGGGAATAAATTTTCATCAGCTGCTCCTCAGACAAAGCACTATTATCTAGAATATATAAAGAACTCAAACAATCACTCCCCAAATATAAAGACCCAATTCAAAAATGGGCATCTGAAATAAACAGTCATTTCTCACACAAAGAAGTAAAAACAGCAAGTGAATACATGAAAAATGTTCCACTTCACTGATCATTTGAGAGATGCAGATGAAAACAGCACTGAGATTCAACCTCATCCCACAAAGAATGGGTACAATCAATAAATCAACCAATAACAAATGTTGGCAGGGTTGTGGGGGAAAAAGAAGCCTTCTCCATTGTTGGTGGGAGTGCAGACTGGTGCAACCACTATGGAAATCAATATGGATATACCTCGAAGAGCTGGGACTTGAGGTTCCATTTGACCCAGACATCCCTCTGCTGGGTATCTTTCCCAACGAATTAAAATAATAACATCACAGAGATATATGAACACCATGTTTATAGTGGCACACTTTGTAATAGCTAAAACTTGGAAACAGCCCATTTGCCCATCAGTTGGAAACTGGATAAAGATGTGATTTTTCTATAAAGTGGAATACTACTCAGCCATAAAGAATGAGAAATTAGATCCATTCATAGGAAAAGTGATACATATTGAGGATATACTCCTAAGTGAAATACATAAGTCACACATGTGTAAATACTGAATAGTTTCTCTGGTGTGAATAAACTATAATAGTACATAAGATCCTAATGATATAATGGACAATGTGAAATAGGAAGAAATGGCCTAAAGGTGTAGGGAAAGTGGGAAGGGTAGGGGAAAGGTAATAAGGGAAAAGAAAAAAAAATGAGAAAATGGAAATAAAGTGTTTTCAAATGGGGAGGGGAGGATTGGCTGAAGGGAGGCCATGGACAAGGGGAAAAGAATGAGAACCAAGACCTGTCATGTCAAGGTCCAAGATCCCAATAATGAATGTAACTGTATTGTATACCTAAAATGTACCAGAAAACTCAGTGATAAAAAAAAGAAATTCCATTTGACATTACCCTTTTAGGTATTTTCATGAAAGAGTCATTCACTATATTACTTTGATACATGCATACATAACCATGTTTGTAACAGTAGAACTCATAATGTAAGTCTTGGAAACGTCCTATATGTCCATGAACAGATGAATCGATTAATTAGTTGTGAAATTAATTGACACAAATATTAATAATCAGGGAAACTGGACTGCCTGACTCTGTATGATTACCTGCATTTATATGTGTTAATCTAAAACTTTTTAAAGAGGCAGTCTATTTTTTAAAAAAAAGGTTATTAAGAAGAAAGTTAAATTGGAATCAGCAAAGTATAAGTCTTCAACCACCTTAGAATAAATGATTTTTAATTTAATTCTTTATCAACATGAATGAGTGAAAGAACAATAAATATATTTGGGGGGAAAGGCTCAGAAAATTAAGCATGATTAGATCTTTTTAATATGTTAATTTGTTTCTTTTCATTTTTATTTGATACATCCTTCATTGAGCATGATCATAAGATTGAATGTTATATTTCTACACTTTTCTTCCATGAAATTTAATTAAAGCATCCAAAATGGACAAGACTTTGAAATAAACAGTGATGTGTAAAACAAGTAAAATTGTAGATGAAACTAGAAATTTTTAGATAATAAGAAACACAATCAAAATTTCATATATTCCAATGTACTATGAACTTTTTAATAGAGATTTAATTATATTTATTAAATACTAAAATATTTCAGTAGCAGAATTAAAGGACATGTAAATTTCAAATAATAGGAATAATATAAATGCAGAAAAACGGACAGTTACTTAATCAAAATAAAGAGGCAAAAAGAAAGAAGATGGATTAAAAAATCAATGATAGAATACATAGTGTAAAATGGCATAGACACCTATCAGCATTGATCAATCAAATATGAGTTAAATTCTACTCTTAAAATACAGATATTCGTAGAAAATCTTATAAATTCCCCAGACAAAAATCCTTGGCTATACAAGTGCCATACTTCAAATTAAAATGCATAAAAATGATTGAATGCAAAAATGTAGAATAATGTATTATCAGCAAATATTAATCAAAAGAAAGCAATTCAGAAAATGTTATCAGATGGAATTCAAAGCAAATGAATTATATGATGCAAAGCAATATATTTCACATTGTTAAAAACAGAAGTACCCCAAAATGATACAATGCTTATGAGCTTTTTTATCCACACAGTTTCTTTTCTTTTTTTTTTTTTCTTTTTTGGTACCAGGGATCGAACTCAGGTTCTTGTGCTTGCAAGGCAGGCCACCGAAGCACTGAGCTAAATCCCTGACCCACACAGTTTCTTTACACATTTTCTGAAGGAAAGATTTGAACATATCAAGGAGAAATAGAGAAATATTAATATTAAAATTTTTAAACAGTTGTTAGAATTTAGTGGAGCAAATATACACAAAAAATAACAGAACATAATGTTTTACAATCTTCTGTGCATGTTTGGATTTTAGCATTGACATATACATGTACATATGTATATATTTAAAAAGGATAATGAACAGTTCTTCAAATATATGTGCAATATTTAAGAACATTCATTGTGCATTAGAACATGTGAAAGACAATTCTGGATGTTCATTCTGCAAATGTAACTTCTCATCTTTTCTCTCTTAAAGTCCTCTCCATTGGAGTTTTTACTTCAAAAAAAAGAAAATGAAAGAATTTAGAAAACTTGAGTCCATTGTAGAAAACACTTGTTTCATGTCAATACAGTAATTGAGAAGAGAAAAGGAACACAATAATTTAAAGATGGTATAAAGTTAAGTTAAGGAAATTGTTTCTTTGAGTTGAAAGATAATACATACTTTCTTGCTAAAGAATGAACACCACAGGAGAGAGAAATATATAATTCAGGCTCTAGGAGATAACTGGTTAAACCAAATATTTCAGAAAGCAAGAAAGTGCTTTAGAGCATAAGAAGAGGGTAGAGTTTTTGATGGAAAACCGGAAATCTATTTCTAACAAAAAGATATTAGACACTATTTTTTTGAGATGCGGGTTGTACAGAACATAATTTCCATCACATTATTGAAGTAACTATGTGTCCAGATTCAAATATTGGGAAGTAAGAAGTATATGAACTAGGAAGAAGTATTAAAAATTGTGAGCATTTTCTTTGAGTCATGACAAGACCATAGTTTTTCCCATAAATTTTAGTTTTCTCATTTGATAAATATTACCAATGTATTTTAATCACGTGATTGCAAGCAAAAGAGAATCTTCAGGCAAAGATTATAAAACATTTTATAGGTGGTAAATATAAAATACCAGATTTTGGATTAGTTGAAAGAAAAATCATAATGTTCTAGTGATTTTCAAAAAGTGCTTGCTGAAAGCTGTTTTTAAAAAGTAGAGTTAGATCAGATGGGATTTTAGGTATGGAGTAAAGGATGATTACAACTTAAACCTTGAAGATTATGGAAATATACTTCAAATTACTTTTTTTCAAAGAGTACTTTACCCACTCGAACAAAGACCATGAATGAAATCACAAGTCATTGATTCCATGACTATTTTTGCTTTTTCTATCAAATGAATGTGAGAAAGTAAAGTTTTTCTTGATATAAAAGGCATGAACAAAATGTCTAGAGAGTTGAATTTAAATTTCATTCTTGGCTATTTTCTGGGAAAATGTTACTCTTATTGCTCTTTTTATGTCCCTTCTTTCCCCCCTTCCTTGTTTATGGACTGGTTATAAAGCCTAAAATATGTAAAATGCTAGACTTGGGTGATCTCTGAGATGTAGCATGCTGTGTCTTTTCTGAGTTACTTGTCGAGTGAGGAAGAGGAGGATAAAATGATTACAAATAAAACAATAGCCTCTCCTTCTCTGGCACTTCAATCTTATCAGGATTTGGGGTGAAAAATCACACTGAGGTGGTAAGCTTTCCAGAGTTAATCTAGCTAATAATTCACAGGTCAACTGAATGAATCATTATATTGGCTTGGCTTCAGTCTATCAAGATTTACATCATCTATTTTTCTTTGATATAAAATGTCTCATTTTTTACAAACACCCTGCGTCTTTCTACATTGATATAAAATAAAATTTAGGGAATGGAGTGATGCATGCCTTGTATTTAACCAAATGATTTTATACTTCCCACAGTTTTATTTTTCTTTTATTGAGATCTTTTAGATATGCACAATGAAAGTAGAAGTACAGTACAAAAACGTCGATAGTAGAAGTAAAATGTAGAATGAATATAAACCGATGTATATACTAAATAGCTGACTATAAAATATCGACTGTCACTATCAGCAGAATATAGATATGCAACCAGAAGAACTGGTAAGTGGAAACTTAGCAATAGAAGTGAGGAAAGTGTTTGTGATAGAAATTGTGAATATGCTCATGAAGACATTAAAGAATTTATAGTGATACTCCTCATCCTATGTACAATTAATGTGTTAATAAAAAAGGAAGTGAAAAAATAGTTGCTGTAAATAACTTATAAGAGAGAAAGTATGCAAAATTAATCGAGATTTAGGGGTTTTCAAATTCATGAAGGCACAGAAAAAATTCTGGCTTCTTATGGCAAATTATAAGATAAAAAGAAAAGGTAAACATTCTTTAAAGTATTCTTTTTTGTTGTTATTGGTAGTGGGGATCGAACTTGGGACCTTATGCTTGTGAGGCAGGTGGCAGCAGTACTGAGCTAAATCCCCAGCCCTCTTCAAAGTATTCTTGATAAATACTTTGCCAAGGAAGAAAAAATGAATTCTTAATTTTCTAAATTACAATGCACAATGTAAGTTTTGTTTATATACATTTTCCGAGCTCTGTTACTTATAGCTGGTAATAGGGAATCTAAGATTCTGGGAAAAATTATGAGATCATATAGCAATAATTCTTTTTTCATTAAATCATTTGTGTCACTTTGAAGAGATTCTTCAATTTTTGTTTATTTGCACTTGGTTTGTGTGTGTAAAGATTACACTCATCGTGGGGAGTTAGTACACATACTGATACATCTTTTTTTACTTCTGTTCCCCCTCTATTCCCCTCCCTTCCCTCCCCTCTCTCTAGTTTCCTCTTCATATTCGCAGAGCATCTGTCTCCCTATTATATATCACTTACTCTGCTTTTTAAATTATTCATATTTCGGGCTTATCCTACAAGGGCATGAATGCTATGCTCACTTTCTATGTTCATTTTTATGTTCCTACCTACTGTGCAAAGTGCAGAATGTCTGTGTGGGAAATGGAGCAATGTATTCAGGCTTCTTGAGAAGGCTATCACATCTAGCACATCTGAAGTATAAAAGTGTCAGAAAATGCCAATTGACTGTTCTTTACTCCACGGAAATGATTTAGGATGTGATTAGATGAGGCTGATTCAATAGCCCCATTCTTAAGAGTGCAGAGCAGTAATGGTACTGGACATGGATTTCTCACGCCGACTTTTCCCTCAATGATTCTCTTCTGGAAAAGACCACCAAAATCGAGTTCATTTTGTGAATTAAGTTGAATTGAAATAAGTAAGTGGTGGCTGCAGAATCTATGTCAGTGACCTGTAAGTAAGGACGCAGTTTCATTGATTAGGAAAACCAAATACCATTGAGAATAAAAGCGGTGTTAAAATTAGTTAACATTAAATAGTTTTTCAAATATTTCTTGATCAATGAATTGCTTTATTAATTTGGAAATACTAAAAATATTTTTAATTTAAGAATTCTTTTTTTAAAAAGTTAAACTGATATACATATTTCACATTAAAGCAGAAGTATTTTTAAAAATTACTTCAATATCTAAACATTAAAAATGAACATGACAATATAATTATACTTGGTAGATATTTACGTTCTTTTCTCAGTTTTTAAATTATATTGCCACTTACCTTTTTGTATAGGATACAGTCTGGAAGTATCTTAATTTTTCATAAGACCAATAATTATTAAAGTTAAATTTGGGGTAGTAGTACATTTACTATTATTAATAGTTTTAATTCAATTATATATGTAGATTATACTATTTTAAGTAAAAAAATAGTACATTTGCTGACATCCTGCTAAATGTATGGCTTATGTTGTTAAATGAAGGTTAATGCAGATATTATATTTTAAATGTAATAGTGTAAACATTTTACATGAAATAAGTTTACTTGTGTTACTTGTTTTACTCTCAGCGGAACTTGCTTATAGTTTAAAACACATAGTTCTCTTTGTTATAATTCTTTTGTATCTATTGTCAAGTGAAAAGACTTTGAAGTCATAGAATATTCCAAATTTATCTTATTCTTATATAGATTATAAAATTATCCAGTTAAAATATCACTGAAGAAAGAGAGTAAGAGAGGTAAGACAGTAAGAGAACAGAAGACAGAATTTCAACAACTTTAGGCTTTCAATTTGTAAAGGTAGGATATTTTCACTTCTTGGGAAAAATGGAATCATATCTACCAATACTAATTCCAAGAGCATCTCTAATACATAAACTTCTTAATTTAGGAAAAATACCATTTTATCCTGACAATAGGTTCATCAAAACTTGCATTCTTATTTCAGCAAAGTATAATAAAAATAACCTCACCATTAGTATTTAATTTTAAATTGATTTCCATTCATAATAATGTCAACTGTGTTACCTTTAACTGAACATATTTTTAAATCATTATGGTTCCTTATCTGGATAAAAGTGCCTAGAAACTTAGGGTTAACTAATTTTTCTATTGAAAGCACCCATGTCATTGATAAAAATCTAGTATTCTTCAAATCTCTATATAATTCTTATACTCAATTATATTTAGAAAAAATCTTATACTAAAATTAACCCATTTCAGTTATGCCTTTACATTCAGTATATGCACAAGACAATTTTATGTAGATATTAATTTAGAAGAAGAATTATTTTAGCTGAATGAAAATTTATGTTTTATATTGTGGGAAGTTAACACATTTAAAAAACTACCCATTAAATTATTGTTTTCCTCCTAGACTTCTTAAATGAAATAGCTACTATTTTTTGAAGTAAAAAACGAAAGATGGTTCTTTAGCATATTAATGCCTTCTGTTTTTATAGTCCTGTATCACTATGGGCCTAAGAAGAAAGGTTAAATGCCAATAAAGATTTTGGGAATGTTACAGGTTTGTAATGATAATTCATGAGAAATGAAAACTTAGTACTT
Organism: Fukomys damarensis; assembly: GCF_012274545.1. Lineage (NCBI taxonomy): Eukaryota > Metazoa > Chordata > Mammalia > Rodentia > Bathyergidae > Fukomys > Fukomys damarensis. Next base: position 23,354,381 of record NW_022900913.1, on the reverse strand, counting down.
AATTTTTTAACCTGTATTTTCATTTCATACAGCTGATTGCTGCCACAGCTCATTAAAGCCCATGGCATTTTATTACAAACTGAAAATATGAATTCAAGAAGTAAAACAATTTTATGCCATCAAATCAAGAGGAGAAAGATGTATCAAAAAGGGCTTGAAATATTTTCTGTGAACTGTACAATTTGACCTTTATTTGCTGCATGTAGTTCATATGCTATTGCTGCATGATTTACTCTTTCTCTGTAACTCCTGGTGATCCTGGAAGCTTCAGGCACTGAGGAATTCAATGCTTTTCCCATCAGTGAACCCTGGAAGTTCTTAATGATCTCTAGATTCCTGGATCCTAGTGATTCATTTTATCAGCTCCTGTATTCTGTCTTAAAGGGAGGTATTATTACTTTGTTCCTGGAAAGAGGACAGCAGAGAGAGCTGGTTTATCAGCGTTTTCTTCAGATTAAAAGAAACTGGTGAAGGGTGAATATTCACCAAAATAATATGTAATTAATAGTAGTGATGGGTTTTAAAAAGAACATATCAAGGTTTTAGTTGAGTGATGAGCAGGAGAGATGATTTGAATAAAGATTAGAGAATGCTGTGATAGAGCTTTCTTAAGCAATTGAAAAATATTTCCAGTATCAGAAAAATGTTGAGTGGAAATTAAAGAAAAAAGAGAGAAACAGAAAATTATACCCTTTAAAAATGCAAAAGATTTGACTTCCTGATCAAAATCTGGCATTCTTCTCTGTATATCAGAGTGCATAACTTCAAAATAAACTTTAAAGGGTGCAGGAATATAAAATATTCTGGATGATTGAAGGACTTGAAATAACCTCTCAAATCTTAAAAATCAAGTTTAGAGATTTGTGCAGATATATAATAATAGGAAATGGTAAATGAAGTCAAAAAGAGTCATTATTTAGCCAAGCACGGTGGCACAGTAATCACAGGATTGCTGTGAGTTCAAGGAAAGCCTGAGCTACATAACAAGATGCTGTCTCAAAAAAATCAAATAGTCATTAAATATTAACAAGGCATTGGGATTTTTAATCACAGTTAATCTTTTTAATATTGCAGAAAGTCTGATACATAACTGTACATAACAACTTGCCTATGCAAGTACATAAAGATCTATTTCAAAGAAATATTCATTTTAAGGAAACAACATGAAATTACTATGGTGATTTTTTGTTTAGAATTTTTAAACATTTCCTTCTTTTTTTTTCTATTTGTTGTGATACAGTAAACAACATTCATGATCAGATAAAACACTAGTTATTTAATAAAAAGGATTATAGCAATTAGCTCTCTTGATAAAACATGGACATTAGGAAGGCCATGCCAAAGTTTGGTTAACTGTATGTAAAAATAGATCCACTTCTCTGCACCTTTAATTATCATTCCTAATTTATCTTTGCCGCTCTTCCAATTATGATATATTGACTCCTCACCTTAATTTTGGGTTGGTCTGACAAATGGTTTTAGAAAACAGAAGAGATGAAACTTTATTTCCAAACCTATGACTCAAAAAGCCTTGCCTGTTTCTGTTTATTTCATTTCTTGGATTTTGGCCTTGCCTTGTGAATGTGGCTGGGTTATCACACTGCAGGATGTGACAAGACATAGACAAGATCAGTCAGCAGTCAGCCAAACCCACAGATTTGAGAGAGAGCAGCCAAGATCAGCCAAGTGAACAAAATGACCCACAGCTCACTCCAGACTTAGTGCAATTAAGATCAGAAGAGCCACACAAATTGTCCAAAGCTTTGCAAGCAGTGATAAATCTTTAGAAGGTGAAGGCATAGCTTTTGGGGCTGGTTTATTGCCAAATTAGAGTGGAGCATCAGGCAACTGAGACAGAAATTGATACTTGACACAGAGTGCTGTCATATGACTTATCTTTTTTAGTTTAAGAGAAATTTGAAATATGGGGTACTTGCTTTGTGACTGAATTCAGGTGGGGTTAGGAAAAGATTGCAAACTGTTAATGCATGCTGGAAACTGTAATTGCTGCCTGGAAAATGATGGTGCTTGCAATTTCATCACAAAATAATTGATGAAATTATTGCCTGAAGTAACTTAGAAGAAGGAGAATGTGTCTAATGAACTTTTGGATTTACCAAAGGAAATTTCCAGGCATAATGTTGAGAGCATCTGCAGGATTTCCTTAACTGTATAGAGTACGTCAAGAAAGTGATAAACTAAAGAGAGAGAGAGAGAGCTGTTCAGTTTCTATGCAGAATTTAAAGAGTATATGAGACTTATAGACTTACAGACTACAAAATAAAATAGTCTTTCATCTTCATTCTCTTTAGTCAAGAAATGGCTATCAAAATAAATTATAGTCTTGGCATAGAATAAAACATCAATATGGCTTAAAACTTTATGTTAAAACCATTGAAAAAATTACAAAACTGCAATTTGTCATCTCAGGTAAGAATAAAGTGTGTTAGGGCTGGGGATTTATCTCAGTGGTTCCTGCATTTGCCCTGGAAGTGTAAGGACCCAAGTTCGAGCCCAGTACCTCCTCCCCACAAAAAAAAAAAAAAAAAAGGATAAAGGATAAGTTGTGTTTTATCAGATGTTTGAAGCACTCCAAATAATGTGATTAGAAAAAATTTGTTGAGTAAAGAAAATTAATTGAAATCTCCCAGGAATTTGAAATCTCTCAGAAGAAGAATAAATCTCCCAGAAGAGTCAAGTTTTCATTACCTTGACTGCAAAGATATTGAAATATTTTTAAATGCAAAGTTTTCAAGGTACCAACTTTCGTTGATCAGAATGTCAGTTGAAAAAAGTATTTGGAGGTCAAAATTTTCCTAACATCTTCAAAAGGAAACAGAAGAGAGAAAGAAAAAGGACAACGTTCTCAGGCACTAGATGGAAATAATGGAACAGAAAGCCCCACTGCAAGAGCACAACGAAGACTAAATCTGGGGACAGTCTCTTCTTCCAGAGTTAGGGCACCTGGAAAAATTAGTCCACTTCCCAATTTCAGAATTCTTAAAGTCCAAGGGATTCTATGTGTCACATCTTTGTCCTTTTTAATTCAAAGTTTAACAGAATATTCTTTTCCTTATCTCATTATTGTATCCTGGGCAATCATGATAGGGTCTAAATTGACTTGACTTTTTAGTTTGTAAGTCTCTGATCAAAATGTCCCACATCTGTAGTGTACTGATATGGATTACAGGACTTTGAGGATGATACAATCATAGGAAGGAATTCTGGGTAACTTTGAAAAAGTGGATGTAATTTGTATGTGAGTATGGTAGAAAACTGGGAGGAGAAAGGAGAATGGTAATACACTGATGTTAAACATGATCACACTGAAAATACTTGTTTTGTAGTGTGAATTTTAGTTCTTATTTTCTTCAAGAAGTCAACTTCATTGCTACTTGAATCTTGGAAGACTTTGCGACTTCCGTTTGCAGATGAAACCAAATATCTAGCAACCATCACATATTTGACCAACCAAAACTAGAAGAATGATCTACACAATTTATAGATAACAGTAGTTTTCTGAGTGGTACAGTAAGTGCCAGAAGGATTGTCAGATGTCTTAGCGTGTTGTAGGTGTTACAACAATATGCCATAGACCAGGTGGTTTATAAACAACAGAAAGACACAGTTCTGGAGTTTGAGGAGTATAAGACAAAGTTACTGGAAGCTTCATTATATGTTCAAGGACTATTTTCTTCTTTAAATGTCTTCACATGGTGGAATAGGCAAAGACTCCCTCTGGAGAGCTTTGTAATCCTGGTACTGAAGAATCCACTTTGATGGCTTGATCATCTCCTCAACACCTTCACCCTCTGATGCCGTTATATTGGTGATTAGAATTTGAGCATACAGGTTTGGAGGACAGAGCATAAACATTCAGCTGAGCCATAGATATGTGAGTAATGTTATATACTTACTATTTCATGTCTCTTACTATTTCATGTTTGGGGATGGTTTGACATGGAACATTAACATTACAATAGATAATAGATGACAGGTACAATTCGTTGTAGCAATTAGTGATCCACTTAAACTGGACATTGAAAATTTCAAGTTGTTCATTAAAAGAGGGGTCATTAGATAAATTAGCTTTGTTAGAAAAGGAGAGGATTACATTCCTCTGATTAGAAAATGACAGTTAATGGTTTGCCATTGCGTCGAGCACACGCAGGTGACATTGATTCTTCTCTGTATTCTGAATTCTGTTGGGTTACTTGGATGTGAGAAGAATAGAAAATTCCACCTCTGGGAATCATGTTTGTAACCAAGCAAGGAAGACACTGAGATGGCAAAGAGCTGCCAAGGTGACGGAGACTTTAATACCAAACTCTGACACTCTGTTTACAAGGCCAGGGACTGTTGACAGGTGAGAGTAGAATTTTCATCCATTCAATCTCTTAATAGAAAGGTCAGAGAATTAAAAGACAAGAGGTAAGTCTAGTTTCCCACAAAAGGAATATTCGTAGCTGTTGTATGGAAAAAAATTTTTTTCAGGTAAGTTTGGAAAACACTTGGTTAAAAAATTGAAATACTTTTTTTCTTTTAACTGAGAGACTTATGAGACTCCTCACTATTATAGAGTACGTATTGTCAGTCTCCAAAAGAAATATGTATTATACGATGCTTTCCAACTTTATTTCATTATAGGACTCTTTTCTTTAAAGTCACTTTGCAGGATTGTATTTTTCTTAAGCATACTATAGAAATGCTAAGTTCATGGTTTGCAAGATGTGTAATTTTTACTTCCAATTTTAAAGTTTTAATTTTGTTATAAGGACAGCCTTCTTACCATTATGTTTAATGATCACATTTATTTTAATTAAACTTGTGTAACCTGCTGAAAAATCATGGTATCATTTTAAATACTCAAAAGAGTTTTGGCCTAGGATTCTGTAATTTGATGCCATATCTTCAAAGACTTTTGTTTAGTTATAGGCCAAAAATAATGATAATAACTTTAAAAAACATTTACATGTTGAAGGCACTGTGTGTCAGGCACTATTAAACTTGCAGGAGTTGATCAGTCCTCCTCAGAAAAACTCTGAGTGTAATATAGTTATACCATTACATTATTAGATTCATTATCCAAGCACAAATAGTGTTATAGTTAGCATCCTATATGTTATACTATTTAAAAATAATGAAATGGAAACTTGTAGAAGTACATCCAGGCTGTGAGTCAATTTCTTTTTTCATGTCCAGCTTTACTGGGATTCATAAATGGAAATTACAAATTGCATGCATTTGAAGTGTACAAGCGAAGTTTTGATTACCACAATGAAGCTAATTAATGTAACCTTTACCACCCATAGTTATCTTTTAAGAATAAAATGCTTCAGATTTTTCTCAGGAGTTAAAGTATATAAAACATTATTATTAACTATAATCACCATGCTGATCATGAGATCTCCCAAACTTATTAATCTTATAACTGAAAATTTGTATCTTGGTATTTATTAACATATTATAAACATATATCATTTATATATTTATTTTAATTTATTGGTACATAGTCTCCATACTTAATGATTACATTCCAAGTAGGAAGTTGGTATATTTGCATAACACATTTTAATTGTTTTTCATCCTCTTGTCAACTTCCCATAGCCTTCTATCTCTTGGTCCCCTTTCCTTTTGCAAAAAGACTCATGTCTCTATTTTTATTAACTTTTTTTTGACCTTTATTGTATATTATGTTATATTTTATTTGGCTCTTTAAATATATTTTGAACTTTTGTATAATAGAAACCATGTGATATTTAGTTTGCCTGACTCACTTCATGAACATTATGGTCTAACGGTGCATCCATTTTTCCTACAGATGATCCAAGTTTATCGTTTATCTCTCTTTATGTCAGAGTAGTATTCCATCTTGTATAAATATCACATTTTCTTTATGACCTATAGGGCACTTCAAAGATCTAAAAGTTATGCTGCTATAAACATGAGTGTATCACTATATTACAATTTTGCTGATGTTCATCTCATCTTTTATGTGATATAGTGCTGTGTTTTGAAGGTGGACATGCTGGTGTTTCATGAATGTTATGTTTATAATTGTTATCTCTTCTTGTTGAATAGCTTTCTCAATCAGTAATGAGTCACCTTTGCATTTTCTTATCAGTTTAACTTGGACTCCTCTTTATCTGACAACAGGATAGCAATTCCTCCTGTTCTAGGGCTCTTATTGCATGAAACATTATTTTTTAATTTTTTTTAATCTGTGAATTTTCTTTTTGGTTAAATGTGCTTCTTGTAGAAACATGTCACTGAGTGGTGTTTCTTGATACATCTTGCCAAACTGTGCATTTTGATTAGGAAACTGAGACCATTCACTTGGGCAGTTATTAATGAAATGTATTGACATATTCCTGCCATTGCATTATTTTCCTGTTACTGATTATCTTTTCCTCTACTTCTTCACTGCTCACTATCTATGCCTAGTGGATTCATCTTACTAGACTTTTTGGCTTTGTTGGCTTCATTGACTCTTCCTAGGATATTCCTGATAATTGTTTAATGCTGGTTTGGTAGTTTCTTCCGGTGCTCTTTGCCATAGAAAGATCTTATTTCTCTATTAATTTTTGAAAGATAGTTTTGTAGGATGTATAAATCTGAGATGGAATTTGTTTTGTTTTAGGGCTTGAAATACTTCAACCCAAGATTTCCTGGCCTTTAAAATTTGTGTTGAGAAGTCTCCTGTAATTGTAATGGGTTTACTTTTACATGTGGTCTGTCCCTTTTGTCTAACAGCTTTTAAGTTTTTGTCCCTGTTTTGTACTTCTGGGATTTTGACTATGATGTGTCTTGTAGAAATACTTTTTATAATTGTAGATCTATGGGGTTTTAAATTCTTCACTTAATTCTTTTTTTGTATTTGGAACATTTTCAGCTCTTATTTCTGCAAACAAAATTTCCACGCCATGTTCTCTGTCTATGGATTTTTCAATACTTTCAATTAATCTTAGATTAGTTTTCTTTGCATCAGCTTGTAGCAGCTGGACCCATTACTCATATTCTCTTATTTTAAAAGTCTCTGTGAATAACTGATCTCCCACAGCAGAACTAGTTCTCTCTGATGCTGATACTCTGTCCTTTCCTTGTTCAATTATACTGCCTATACTTTCAGAAGAATCTTTAATATTGTGGATTTGTGTTATCTTTTCATGGACTGTAATTCTTTGCTAAATGGTCATTCATGATTGGTATCATTTTGTTTTTCTCAGATACTCTTTTATTTAGTGCCTTCTACAAACTCATTGATTGTTTTGCTTATTAAGGCCATTATCTGTTTAGTTATATTCTTTGAACTTGCTGAGCACCTTATTGATCCGTTTCTTTTCCTCCTTTTTTGTCCTTTCAAATCTTTTAGCTATTTGGCTTTTGATTTCCTTCCCCTACTTGCCCTATGGATCAGCTTTCTGGAGATGAGGAATATTTGGAAGCATTTTGTCTCATATGCCCATTTTTTATTTTTGCACTTCAATAATTTTATTGAAAGGTATTATTTCTAGTTTTTAAAGATGTGTTCTGTTAAGTGCTGAAGTTTCCAGGCACTTAGCATGGAAAGACTTTGTCGCTAGCATGAGCATCTTTTTAGTTTGCATTTGCTTTTCAGAGATGCACTCTGAGCAAGGTTAACTTTAGCCTTTGCCTCTCTCCAGTGTCGTTGACTTAGTATTCCCTTTCCTGAGAGTGCGCCAGTTTTGATAAGGGCAGAAAGTTACTCCAGATATTCACATACAAAGGAAATTTATTAGTTGCAAAAACTATGCCACCTTGGGAGTAGCAACAGAATCATAATAATAAAACTATCATACATATTGGATATTTACATACTGTAAGAACTAATATACTGCCTTTAATCATAGGTAAACAGTTTATAATTATAGTATAAAACTAAGACAAACTAATATTGACATATAGCAAGTATCTATTAAATGTAATAACTATATCTTTACTTAAACACAAAAGAATTCAACAATAATAGCACAGAGTTAACTATCTAAAAATTGTTAAAGTCTGATGGTTTTACTAGTAAAGATAGAGGGGGTGAGGGATGTCAGAATGAAAGAAGAAAAAATTGAAGAATTAAGCAATAAATGATGAGAAGGAAGAGAGAAAATTGAGATAAAGTTTTCTATAAAGTTAAAATTACAGAAGAATAAATAAGAAAAAATGAATAAAAATTCACAAGAAAGAAAAAGGAATAAAAGAAAAAAGGAAAATCTCCAAAAAACATAGTAACAAGTTAAAACAAATGACTCCAGATCCCCCCCCCCAATTTTTCCTTTATGTTTTTCAATGATCACTTTCTTTCCACCAGTGCAGTCCAGGAAGCCATGGTTTTCTCTACTTAGCTTTATGGCCTGTGGTTTAATGGGGTGGCCCATACTCCATTCCAGAGGCCACTCTACCTGTTCACCCCTGGCTGTGACAATCATCTAAGCCATGGAGTGTCCTTTTCCCCATGGTAGTTGAGGAAAACCATCAGACCTCTGAACTGTGCTAGTTGCAGACAGCAGGGCAAAAGTTTAAGCAGGTGGTTATTCTCGATGCTAGCACTTTTTGACTTAGCTATTTTTGAAAGCCACACATCAAGCCTCATTTCTTACCACGAAGGGCAAAGCCCTGTTTCTTTCCTTACCCGAGTTTAACTGTTGGGTCTGAGTCTAGCTTGCACCCTGTTCATGACTGCCTCCTGTGGCTGCCTACCGCCTAGGCACTGGAGAGGGCAAACTTGGGAACCCTGAATGAATTTGTTTTGTATTTTTTCTGAGGATCAGTCTTAACTAATCTACTTTCCCCCAAATGGCACCCTATTGAACATTGTCTAGTAGTATGGAAGGCACTGCAGTGTTCTCTTTCTCCAACTGTTGCCTAGCATGTGGAGGGTGTTACTTTTGCATTAAAACCTCGTGTTATTTTTGTAATGTACAATAACCCTGGGTGATTTCTCCCTGGAGAATCTGACCGTGGAAGTTTACCATGTGTCTGCTGAGATAGCAGCCTCTCTTGAGGACCCTGGGTAAGCTTCCCTACTGCTTCGATCCTTTCTCTGTCTTGAAATTCATTTCTCCAATGTCTCTGTAGCTTCTAATTTTCCTTTCAGTTCCCTCTTAATTCGCATAGATCCACTTCTTTCTCTTCTTCCTCCTTCTCCTCACCTTCTCTCTTCCTTTTTCCTCACCTTCCTCTTCCTTCTGCTCCTTTTCTTCCTCTTCTCCTTCTTCCTGTTGTTGTTCTTCCTCTTCCTCCCCTTCCTTCTTCTGCTCCTTCTTCTTTGCAAAACTTTAATTTCCCAGTGGTCTGGATTCTGAGTCTGTATTTTGATGCTGATCCCTGCTGGACTATTTTGGCTCCTTTGAATCAGTATTTTAAAAATGACAGAACTGACACACACTTATAGTCCTGCACGATGGTGACACCCACTCACTCAGTGACTTCCAGTATTGGTAGTAAGTACACTGTTTATTGTTTTAAGTATCCCAACTCTGACTACATAACCACACATGCTATTAAACAACTACCAGTGAACAAATACATTTTAAAATAAATAGGAGAGTGAGTTCTTAAACATCTTGAAGAAAGCCATATCCAAAGATGTTTCAAAACTTAGTTATGTCATACAATGAGCTACATATATTTATAGTGTATGTTTTGATAAATGTTGACATGTGTATCTCTCATGAGATCATCTTAATAAAAGTAATGAACATACTCATCAACATAAAATCTTTCTTTACTCTGTTTTCTAACTCCTCTTCCCATGGCTCCCCACACCTTAAGGACGAGGCAACTACTGTACTCTTGTCACTCCAAACTATGTTATGTGTACTAGCGTTTTATATAAATAAAATCATACACTATATTTCCTTTCCTTTTCCTCCTTGTTAAAAATGTAACAACATTTTTATTTTGGAATTAATAATATTATTATATTCCATGACATTTTATTACTAAATACCTTAATGCATGAATATGCTAGTCATCCTATTCATGTGTTGATGGACCTTTAGGTTTCTGGTATTTGACCATTACAAGAAAACCTGAGCTGAGAGCTGGGAGTGCTGGAGTGTATACCTGTCATCTCAGCACTCTGAGAATCTAAGGCAGGAAGATCAATCAAAGTTCAAGTCAGCTTTAATGACTCAGCAAGACTTTGTCTCAAAAAATAAATAAATAAAATGAAATAAATAAAGGGAGCTCAGTGTGAAGGCTTGAGTTTAATTCACAGTGGCACAAAACAAAAATCTGGGAAGAAAATGTGCCTTTTATTGAAATATATTTTCACCTTTTCTGCTTTCTTTTATTGAATGTGCAATGACAAGATATTCTGGTAGATGCATATTTAACTATTATTAACTAGGTATTTGAACTGAAAATATTACAAGATCTTTTTAAATTTTTATTTTGAAACAAAGTTTCTTATATGTGGCCCCAGAGGGTTTGACTTTGCATTTCACCTGCTTCAGCCTCCCAGGGTACTGAGATTATAGTTGTCACCACCTCACCCAGCCTGTGTTTACTCTTTAAAAACTGCAAACTGTTTGCCAAGGTGGATTTCTCTTTTTATATTTCCATGAAGAATATATAGGAATTCTCTTGTTCTATGCTCTTTCTAACACTTGGTAAAGTCTATGTTTTTTATTTTTGCCATTTTAGTATCTCTAGTATAATTTCACTGTGGGTTTAAATTTCATTTTGGCTAAAATGTTGGGTATCTTTTCATTTACTTATTTGCTACCCAAATATATTCTTTAATGAATAATCTTTTCATGTTTGTTCACTGTTTCTATTGGACTATTTATTAAATTGTGAGAGGTATCTATATATTCAGAATAAAAAGCTTTTATTCAATCTATCATTTGCAAATATTTTTCTCCAGTTTATAACAATGTGTTTTAATCATGTTTTAATCATGTTAACAAGTTTTTAAAGATGAGACATTTTTATTTCAAAAGTTTCCATTTATCACTAAATTCTTTGTACATTGTTGTCACAAACTTAGCTGACTATCTATTTGGAGGTCTCTTTTTCACTTTCTATTTGCTGTTCTAGTTAGCTCCCTATATTTATGCCAATACTACACACCATTATTGAATTTTCATAATGATTTGAGATAAGAGTTTGTCTTCAGACTTTGTTTTGTTCCATAGTTGTTTTGACTTTTCTTATTCCTTTATATTTGCATGTGAAATTAATAATCTTTTTTTCAAATTCCATAAATTTCTGTGGAGATTTTAAATGAAAGTATTGAGTTTATGGATCAGTTTTGGAAAAATCATCATTCCCAAAATAGTAATTCTCCCAAGCTGTGAATGCAGATTACCTTCTACTGATTTATATCTTTTAAAATGTCTATTCGCAACAATATGGATTTTAGTGTCCTACTCTTTCACATTTTTCACATTCCTTCAAGTATTTTATTTTTGATGCTAATACAAATGGTAGTTTTTACATTTCAACCTCTGAATGTCTACTTTTAACACATGGGTATTATTTTTGTGTGTTGTTTTATTCTGAAACTTTGCTAAATCACTTTTTAGTTCTCATAGCATAAGTATATAGATAGATAGATACAGATATAGATAGATAGATAAAAATTAAATGGAATATATAGACAGATAGATTCCATTTACTTTTCTACAAACATGACCATGCAATTTGCAAAGACAGTTTTGATTTAGCTTTTCCAGTATAGAAGCCTTTTATTTTTTCCTCCTATATTTCAGAAAATATATAAATCAGGACAATGTTCAATAATAATTAATGAGTGGAAATTCTTCTAGCCTGAGAAGGAAAGCATTCAGCCTTTCACTATGAAATACAGCATTAGCTTTTGTAAAACTAGAAAAAGTATTTATATTGCTTTAGTTTTGAATGCTATTTTTACAGGCTAATGAATTCTAGGTTCAGTTTTTCCTTGTTTTACTTTGAAGGTGTTGTATGGTTTTTGACTCTTACACAGTTTTCAAATTAAAATTTTCTAATCGTATTGTACTTATTTCCTCTGTACATATCATGTTCTTTTTCCTTTACACACTTTTAAGATTTTCTATTACTGGTTTTGAACACTTTCTGAATTTTGGGATTACCTTTGCTTTTGTTTTTGGTGCTTGGCACTCATAAATCTTCTTGGAGATCTCTAAGTTGTATTCCTTATATTTGTAAATTTTTTAATCATTATTTTTTAATTAAAATTTTTCCTCTCTCTGTTCTTTGTGTACTGAAGTTTCACATACACAAGGCACTTGATGTTCTCTCACAGATCACTGCTCCTCTGCTCATTTATCTATTTCTTTTCTCTCTGTTTTTAACTTTGTATAGACCCTGTGACCATCTCTTCGGATTTTTGCTTCTCCCACACGGTGCAAATCTGCCACTAATCTCATCCCATGCATGTTTCATTTTCATGTCTAAAGTTTTGATTTTATTTATAATGTACTCTCCATATACCCATCACTTTTAAATATGAGCTACAAATATAGCATCTATTTTTAATATTTTGCAATTTCCAATTCTCTCTCTCTCTCTCTCTCTATATATATATATATATGAAAATATTTTTTTTTTTTTCCTGGTGCTTGAAATCGAACTCTGGACCTTGTGTTTGCAAGGCAGGCACTGCACCACTAAACTAAATCTCTGGTATAATTCTATATTTTTATGTATCAACTTTACTTGGCTATTTTTCAACATTGGACACATTTACTTCTTTGTTTTTAATGCCTGCTAATATTTTATTTGATTTCAGGCATTCTTAACTTTTGTTTGTACAGTTTTAATTCCTGTATTTTTGTTTCCTATATTTTTGTGAATTGTTCTCCTGTACAGTAAAGTTGTTTGGAAAGATTTTAATCTTTTGAGGGCTTGGTTTTAAGAATTTTGAGTGGGACTGAAACAGTACTGAGACTATGGCTCCTTATTCCCCACTACTTGGGAAATGTCTTTTATGCACTGTATTTAGTGTCTCAGGAGTCTTGAAGTTTTGTAGTGTGGATGTGGAAACATGGACTATTTCCGGCCCTGTGAATGCCCAGGATCAATCATGTAGCATCTAATCCTTTAGGGGGTCTCTTTACCTAGCTTCTGTTAATTTTCCCAGATGCCAAATGATACTTAGTTAAATAATCAAGGGAAATTTTCTGAAGATATCTGGAATTCTGTCTGTGTTGTTTTCTCTTCTGGTACTCTTATCTGTACACTTGAGATAGTTTGGCATCCTTAAGACATTCACTTTCATGCCCTTCACTTAGAAAGTCTGCCAACTTCCTCTATATTTTCTCTTTCTGCAATAAGCCCTTGAAATTCCCTTAAGGCAACAAACTGTAACAAATGCTTTGGATCATTCCATTTTCATTTTGATGGCTAGGAATCATATAGTATTATTCATTGTCCAGGATTTAAAAAATTATTGTTTTATATAATTTACAAATTTTGTTTGTGTTTGGTAATGGGCAAATCTAATCCTTATCATTCTGTCTTGCTGGGAAGTAGATATCTTAATACAGTTTTAATTTTATTTATAACAATGGTTTTTAAGTCTACAAATTTCTATTATTTCAGTTACTGCTTCCCTTTTATTAGGCTAGGCTTTGTATTTATCTTTCAATTTGCTTTCTCAGATATTTTTCATTCATTTATTTCATTCATTTTCTTTGCTATTTTTTCAAATTTTATTTTTGTATCCACAGTAAAACCAATGCTGTGTTAAATGCTAGTTATAAATGTAAATAAGACTTCTATACTTTCTCTTATGGTCCAGTTATAAAATACACAAATAATTTAAAACTATAAGCTGATAAGAATTTGCTTCGATCCTTTATGATTCTTAACAATTTGTATTCGTTGTGTTTGTGTTAGGCAGAGGCTATGTTATTCATGACTTAAAGTTCTAAAAGTAAAAATTATAAAATGAATTGTCTAAACTCAGTAGCACTCCAAGCAAATAAATAATTGCAAAGCAAGGGACTAGTGCTTACTTTGGTCCAATTGTTATTTTTAACAGCTATTGTTTATGTGTTGAGTGCAGAAATTAATTTATTCAGTGTTCACTGGATGAACAAGATTCACTTAGGCTATCTAAGGGAGGGAAGGGTGACTCAGGCTCAGGTGTTAGTATGGAACATGATGGAAGTGTGCTTGGATGGAGACTTGAGAGAAGAATCGGAAGCGCATCCCCAAAAGCCTTAGATAAGATGAAAGAGATGATACACTGCGGGACACCACGCAGTTAAATGTGATCAGACAGAGGATCTGTGAGGGTTTGTGTGTGTGCTGGGTTGGGGTGAAGGGACTTTGCAAAAAGGAAGAATTGGAGTTGAAAGAAGAGGCGATAAGACTGAAAGGGAAATAGTGTTGCACTGTAAAAGGCCTAGCTATGAGTTTGGCTTTTGTTACAATAGTAATAACAACAGAGAAATCAACTCGAATACTAAATAAGCATCTGCTATTTTTAGATAGCAAGTGGTAGATTAGTGGATATATTGATTTCTAGGAGACGTGAGGTAAAAGTTTTAGGATGCTGCTGAATAGGAAATGCATTGCTCAATAGATTCATAGCCAAAAACTACCTAGGTTGTCATATGGAAGAATAGCTTGGCCTAACATTAGGGAGACCATTAATTAAATAATTTAAGGAAATATTGGAAGGCCATACAATAGAAATTTACTTAGAAAAGGAAGGTTATAATCTCAGAAATAGACTAACTTGGTCTAACAAATATACTTCTCTTTCTATTTAAAGTGTCCAATGTGTTATTTCTTTCTTTTCCTCATTGAGTTTCTTGGTACATTTTAGGTATACAGTACAGTGACATTCATCATTGGGATCTTGTACCTCTACATGACAGGTCTTGGTTCTCATTTTTTCCCCTTGTCCCTTCCCTCCCTTCACCCCCTCCTCCCCTACCCCTTTACAAACACTTCATTTCTATTTTTTCATTTTCTCATATTTTTTCTTTCTCCCTCATTAGGTTTCCCCTACCCTTCTCACTTTCCGTAAAACCTTTAGCCCCTTTCTCCCTGTTTCACATTGTCCACTATACCATTAGGATCTTATGTACTATTACAGTTTATTCACACCAGAGAAACTATTCGGTATTTACACATGCGTGACTTATTTATTTCACTTAGGAGCATATGCTCAATATGTACCCATTTTCATATGAATGAATCTAATTTCTCATTCTTTATGAGTGAGTAATATTTCATTTTATAGAAAAACAACATCTTCATTATCCAGTCTCCAACTGATGGGAAAATGGTCTGTTTCCAAGTTTTAGCTATTACAAACCGTGCCACTATAAACATAGGAGTGCATATATCTCGGTGATATGATTCTTTTAATTCTTTTGGAAAGATACCCAGCAGAGGGATGGCTGGGTCAAATAGAACCTCTAGTCCCAGCTTTTTGAGGTATCTCCATATCGATTTCCAAAGTGGCAGAAATAGTGTGTACTCCTGCCAACAATAGAGAAGGGTTCCTTTCTCCCCAAAACTCCAAAAACATTTGTTATTGTGTGATTTCTTGATAGCTATTATTTGTGGGGTCAGTTTGAATCTCAGTGTTGTTTTCATCTGCATCTCTCAATTGACCAGTGAAGTGGAACATTTTTTCATATATTCACTTGCTGTTTTTACTTCTTTTTCTGAGAAATATCTGTTCATTTCCAATGCCCATTTTTGAATCAGGTCTTTACATTTAGGGGGCTGATTGTTTTGAGTTCTTTATATATTCTAGATAATAGTCCTTTGTCTGAGGAGGAGCTGGTGAAAATTTTTCCCACATTGTAGGTTGTCTCTTAGTTCTGTTGATGGTTTCTTTTGCAGTGCAGACGCTTTTTAATAAGATGAGATCCCAGTTGTTGATTCTTTCTGATAGTTGCCATGCTACTGAGGATTTATTCATAAAATCTTTTCCTATGCCATTGACTTCAAGAGTTCTGCCTAACTTATCTTCTAGCAAGTTTACTGTTTCTGTTTTAATGTTTAGATCTTTAATCCACTTGGATTTTAATTTAGTGCATGGTGAAAGATAAGGGTCCAGTTTTAATCTTTGGCAGATTGAGATCCAGTTTTTCCAATACCATTTATTAAAGAAGCTATTTTTCTTCCACTGAGGATGGTCCACTTCTTTGTCAAAGGTGACATAGCTGAGTACATCTGGATTTGTTTTTGTGTCTTCCATTCTGTTCCACTGATCCTCAGATTTATTTCTTTCCAGTACCATGCTGTTTTTATCAGAGCAGCTTTGTAGTATAGTTTCAAATTGGGAATTGTTATACCCGCTGTCATGTCTCTGTTGCCTGGGATGGCTTTTGCTATTCTAGATCACTTATGGTTCCAAATGAGTTTTTGGATTCTTTTTTCAAGTTTTGTGAAATATAGAGTGTTGGAGTTTCAATTGGCATTGTCATTGAATCTGTACAGCAGTTTTGGTAGTATGGCCATTTTCACTATGTTGATTCTTCCTACCCAGGTGCAAGGGAGATCTTTCCATTTTCTTTTATCCTCTTCGATGTCTTTTTTCAGAGTGCTGTAGTTTTTTTTTTAATTTTAAATTGAATTTACTGATACATTCTAGGTAGACAGTACAGTTACATTCATTACTGGGATCTTATACCTTTACATGCAGAGTTTTGTAGAGGTCTTTTGCTTCTTTTGTTAGATTGAGTCCTTCATTTTTTTGGATGCTACTGTGAAAGGCATTATTTCCCTAATTTCTCTCTCAGTGATTCTGTTATTTGTGTACAAGAAGACTATTGATTTTCGGTGTTGACCTTGTATCCAGGTGCTCTGCTAAAGGTGTCAATTAAGTCTGGAAGTCTTTTGGTGGAGTTTTTTTGTGTCTTCAATGTAGAGCATCATATTATCAGTAAATAATGACAGTTTAACTTCTTCCTTTCCTATCTTTATTGGTTTAATTTTTTTCTATTCTCTAATTAGTATGGCTAATGTTTCCAGAACTATATCAAAGAGGAGTGGTGATAGTGGGCATCCTTGTCTTGTTCCTGATTTTAATGTGAAAGATTTCAATTTTTGGCTATTTAACGTGATGTTGGCTGTTGGTTTTTCACAGATAGCCTTTATTAAGTTGAGATATAGACAACCTATTGCAATTTTTTACAAAGCTTTTAATCATGAATGGGTGTTGAATTTTGTCAAATGCTTTTTCTGCATCTATTGAGAGGATCATATGGTTTTTGTCTTGACTTCATTATTATAGTATATTACATTTTGATTACATGTGTTGAACCATCCTTGCATCCCTGGAATAAATCTGACTTGGTCAGGATGTATGATCTTCTTGATGATCCTCCTTATTCTGTTTGCTAGTATCTTATTAAGGATTTTTCATCTATACTCATTGAGGAGATTGGCCTGTAGTTCTCTTTTTTAGTTGCATCTTTCCCTGGTTGGGGAATCAAAGGGATAGTTGCTTCTAGGAGTGAGTTTGGAAGTATTGCTTCCCTTTCAATTTCATTGAAAAGTTTGAAGAGTAAAGGCAATAATTCTTCTCTAAATGTCTAGTAAAATTCAGCAGTGAATCCATCAGGACCTGGGCTTTTCTTTGTTGGTAAATTTTTAATTACATTTTCAATTTCACTGATTGTAACTGGGGTGTTTAAAATGTTTTATCTTCTTTGTTCAACTTTGCTAATTCATAAGTATCTAGAACTCTGTCCATTTCTTCTGTGTTTTCCATTTTTTTAGAGTATACATTCTCAAAGTAGGTATTAATGATCCTCTGGATTACTGATGGACCTGTTGTGACTTCTCCTTTTTCACTCCTGATTGCATGGATCTGAGCCTTTTCTTTCCTTTTGTTGATAAAGTGAGCTAAGGGTTTATCGATTTTATTTATTCTTTCAGAAAACCAACTCTTTGGTTCATTTATTGTTTTGTATCCTTTTCTTAGTTTTCATTGTATTGATTTCTGCTCTAATCTTTATAATTTCTTCTCTTGTTGGAACTTTGGGTTTTCTTGCTCTTGTTTTACTAGTAGTTTAAGATTCATTATTAGGTTGTTTATTTGCGCTCACTGTTTTTCTAGTGTGGGCATTCAGTGCTATGAATTTTCCACATAGAACTGCTTTCATTGTGTCCCATAGATTCCTGTATGTTGTATTGGCATTTTCATTTATTTGTAAAAACTGTCTAATTTCTTCTTTAATTTCCTCTGTGATCCATTGATTGTTCAGGAGAGTGTTGTTCAATTTCCATGTGTTCGTGAAGTTTCTACGGTTTCTTATGCTATTGATCTTCAGCTTGATTACACTATGATCTGATAGTATACATGGGATAAGTTTGATTCTTTTCCATTTATTCAGAACTGTTCTGTGAGCTACCATGTGGTCTATCTTGGAGAAAGACCCATGTGTAGCTGAAAAGAATGTATATTCTGATTTTGTGGGGTGGAACACTCTATAGATGTCTGTTAAGTTCATGCGTTCAAAAGCTTGGTTTTGTTATTGATTTTCTGCCTAGATGATCTGTCTTTTTGTGATAGTGGGGTATTTAAATCTCTCACTACAATTGTATTAGTGCTTATTTGATTTTTCTTGTAATTTTATATTTCTTGCATTAATATTTGGTGCATATATGTTTATGATTGTCATGTCTTCCTCTTGAGTTGTTCCCTTTATAAGGATGTAGTGGCCTTCTTGTCTCTATTAATCAGTTTTGGTTTGAAATTTACTCTGTCTCTGAATAAGATTGCTACCCCTGCTTTTTCTGGGCTCCTGTCACATGGATAATTGTTTTCCTTCATTTGACTTTCAGTCTTTGTGCTTCTTTTTGCACTAGGCATGTTTCTTGTATACAACATATTTTTGGATTTTACTTATTAATCCATTCTGTCAGTCTATTTCACTTGATTGGTGAATTAAGGCCATTGATATTAATGGTTATAAATGATATGTACTGATATTATTATCATGTTATTGTCCTTTTGTTGACTTTATAAAATTTTTCACCCTCTCCTTTTAGTTTCTTGCCTTGCCTATTTGATTTGCTCTGTTGTTTGAATCTGTTTTATGGATTCCATTTCTTTCCTCTGTTGGGCATTCATTGTTTTATTTCTTTCTTATGCTGGGCCTTCATGGCTTCTATCATGGTCCTGAGCTCATCTATTTTTTTTTGTCAGTTTTTTTTCTAGAGTCTTGAATAATCACTTCCATTTTGCTTATCATATCTATGTTTATCTGGGAAATTGTTTCTGTTTTGAATTTTTCTGGAGCCTGATTGATCTATTTTATTACTTCCTGTGCTATGGGTTCAGGATGTCTTGCTGGTTCACTATCAGACTTTTCACCCTCATTTGCCCTACTGTTTGCCATTGGTGAACTGAAAGTCTTTCTTTGTGTCTTGCTTAAGTGTTTTCTCATTTTTATTTTTGTTGAGTTGTCCTTGTTTTAATTTCTGGGTTATTACTTAAATCTTCCTGACATAGTTGCGTTTTAGCTTTTGAGTTTCTAATGACTCATAGACATTTTTATTTTCATAATATCAGAGAAAACAACTCATTAAATCAATCACAATCCTTTATCCCAATTGATACATTCAGCAATACAATGGGATCAAGCACAACTTGCAAATTGACCACTTGTAGTAGTAGTCATTAATCTATCACCTTTAAACCATGTGAATTAAATTAAAATTGAGAAGCAGCCCAAAATATGTTTGCAGTGAATGCAGTTTTCAATATAGCTTCTTTACCATTTAGGATGGGGGCTTAGAGAGAGTTAGGATGAGAGGAGTAGATAAGTGAAAGAATTGGAGAAGGTATGAAGTGAAGCCAGAGGATATAGAATGATCATACAATCTTTAGGAAAGTATTCAATTCAAAGGGATAGACTTAGTGCAAGAATAAGGACAAGAATATATCCCCTTAACAGTAATAGGGTCTCACTTTCCCTTGAAACTATTGACCCATGAGTGAGGTAAATTGATAGAAGAAAAGAACGTAAAGAAAAATGATAACAGAAGTGTAAGTTATGGCAGGAGCAGGAACAGAAAGGGAGGTGAAGAATAATATGTTGGAGCAAGAGAGTGAGTTGGAGAAAGAGGACAGAAAAAAGAAAGAATTTTTCAGAGTGGAATGAGGAAAAGAGAGAAAGAAGAATTTGAAGTGCCTCTTTCACACTATATCTCTGCTGTCATAATATACAATGTGTGCAGCCATGTGCAGAACCAAGTCCCTTGATCTCAGCTAGCCAATGGCAGATCCCTGAGACTCAGACTGACCTCAGGCCTCAAGGCCCAGATTGAGTTCCCAACCTCCTGCAGGTTTGAATTCCACACAGTTCTACTACAGGTTTCCCCTGCCCTTTCTTTAAAGATGTTCAAATTTGGGAACTCAGAAAAATATCCTTTATGACCATCTATGCCTCTGGAGAGTGGGTCCAAGGACTGGCACAATCAGGAGTCTGAGAGTGAGTGGTGGTGGTTGTGGTAGTGGAACCACTTAGCTAAATCCTCTACCCTTAAGAATATTATTCTTGGGCCAGCGATTTAGCTCAGTGGTTCAGTGGCCTGCCTTGCAAGTGCAAGGACCCGAGTTCAATCCCCGGTATAAAAACAAACAAATAAACAAACAAACAAAGAATATTATTCTTAATGCATCTATCATTTCAAAGTTAAAACATAAATTAATACAAATTAAGAAGCATCAAAATACAATCTGTATATATATTCCATGATGAATATATTCATTTATTAACAAAATTTACTAAAAAGAGTTATACATTAAAATAGTTATGGAAATAATGTTGACTTGTGCTATTTTTAGTTAGTTTTTTTTTGTAAATTGGTAAGATTTTCAATTATTTAATAATATAATCTCAATAATTATGCTAAATAATGTAGCTCAAAGATCTTTTAAAACAATATATTTATATGCATGCAAGAACTTTACAATTTTATTTCTAAAATGATCTCAAAATTTTGGAGGTGATCTATTTAATCATTTTATTATACTGATTTAAATCTTCTGTTGGTAATTAACTCAATTGGTTCTTCTATTCAAAGAGATAAGGTGAAACTTAGCTGTCTGGTTTGTTTCGTCTGTGTTTTGTATTTACTAAAGTATTCTCTAGGTCCTTATTATTTGGTTCAGGGTACACGGAGGATCTGCAGACAGTTGCCTCAGAGGCTTAAAATTACAGTGCAAATGCCAAAAGGGCCTAGCTCTAGATCTAGCCCCTAACTTGTGCCTTAAAATGGTCCATGAAAGCAGTATTACTGAGAATGAAATCTTTTGTTTAAGGTATTATATACCACTTTAAAGGTAGTGCTGTTTTGTACAAAGTGATAATCTTTAAATATCCTTAAAATTTGTTTTAGGCTCATTTATTAAAATAAATGAGTCCTTACATATCAGGAACTTGGATAGTTACTAAGAGTAAAAAATACAAAAAAATTATTGCCAGAGAAACATGAATAAAAATGATATTTGACTAGAAATGGAGGCATTTTAACATAGAGCATTATAGCTATAAAGAACATTCAGTCTATGTACAAATAAATGAAAAATTGACATTACAATTTAAAAAAAAGTTAAGAACTAGGCTTTTAAACATAGAACTGATTTCTATTGTTTCTAAGTACTTATAGTTTTTCTCTGGTTTATACAGCTTGCTTTTTGTTCAACCTAAAAGACACAAAAATAGTTTATTGTAGCTACCTTTTCCACCTCATTTCAGCCATTACTTCTATGCTTGCTGATTTTATGGTGATATTTTTCTTGATTTCTTGTACTCACCTGCTGTTTTCTTCTCAATTTATGGTAGCTATGGTGAAAGTGTACATGTTTAATGTGTGTGCTTATGGAGGAGTGAGGTATATTAATAAAAAAATCCTAGGATATTTTTACTTTCTGTTTAATCATCAAGACTAATTCTTGCATATGGGTCAGGAATTTATATCCAAGATGTAAATTTGTATCCAAGATCTGCCATCGTTTCCTATTGCTTTCCTTGGCTATCCTTTCCTAAAGTCTATGGGACAAAGGTGTAAGGTTCCCTGGTTGTTAATACTGAAATAAGGGGCCGGGGATCTAGCTCAGTGGTTCTGTGGCCTGCCTCGCAAGTGCAAGGACCTGAGTTCGATCCCCAGTACCACAAAAAAGTCCAAAACAAACAAATAAAAAATACTGAAATAAGGGTTGTTTTCTCCTTCTTCTGTTGTTCTTTTCCATTGTATAATGAGTGGAACAGGGAAAGTTTTAGTTCAGTCTTTAGTTTTCCATTATTACCCTAAGCTTTGGAGTTGCTTCTCAAACAGCTATTACAATGTTGAGTAATTCAAATGTTGAGTTGAAAGTAATGATAAGTTTTATAAAATAATTTTGTAAAACAAACTTTTTTTCCACATAAGGCATCCTCTACAGGAAAGCATATACCAGAGGAAAGTAAGAGGAAAGAACTAAATTTCTTTCGTCCTATTGTGACATTAAAGTGCAAATGACATATATTTAAACAATCAAGAAAGCATGCATCTAGAATCAGCCTGCAGATATTGAATTTAATTTTATAACAACCTATATAATAAGACATGGTGTTATTACAGAATCAATTTCAAAATATTTGAAAGAAAGATGTTTCAGTCAAGTCAATGAAATAGATGAGAATAAATTCCAAAGATTGCTTCTTTGAATTTCGTCTCTTCATGTAGTTTTATCAATCAAGTTTTATCTTTGTTTTTGAAGTTGCTTTACTTTGGCTTAAAATTTTGTTTTACTGATTGTGTGCCAATTCACTGAATGCCACCATCAAGAAAAAAAACGAACTCAGCCTGAGATCTTCCAAAAAAGAAAAGATAACAATAGGGAACAGAAATGGAAATGAATGTGTATAGGATTTATATTTCAAATGCCTATGAAAATGTGAAAATGTCCTGTTTTTTTAGGTTCTGAAAATGCATTTTTGCATAGATATGCTCCTGAATAAGTTACTGGTTATAGTTTGTATTTTAAATAATTTCTGGTATTATGACTTTAATAAAAGTTTCTAAGCTTACAGCAATAAAATATTTCAGTTATATTTCTTGCTTCTGAGGGAAAAGTTTTTGCTTTGACTTAATATGTTGTTTTAACCCTGTTATTATAAATTACTGTCCACAGTTCAATACTTGAAAGGAAATAAATTCTTTCTTTTCATTAGAAACTCTCAGAATTAGATATGCACTTACCTTTCTTTTTCAGGAAAATGTATTGTTTTGTGAACATAATTTTGGATTTGTCCTTTCAATCAATTATGTGATCATGGAACAGATGTTTGTTGTATATGCTGTACATGATTGTGTAGGATATTTTGGAAAAATAATCATCTACTTGAACAAACAGTATTACATTTATATAAAAAGATTTTGCCACATAGTAAGTGTAAAATGTGAAAGAGAAAAGTGATTACCATGTTGTGAAGGTAGTTTAAAAAATTCTACAGGAAAGTATGAAGCTTGAACATTGAATCTCAAAGGATGACATGCATTTGGAATGGTCAAATGGAAATGCCCACTCTCTTTGGCAGAAGGGAAAAGGATGGTAGTGGAAAAGTAGTCAGAGGCACTGAATGACAAAAAGACATATTGAGAGGCCAGAGGAGTATTATACTGACTACAAATGATGAACCTTTCAGGTGATTGACAAGAAATGCACCTTACATGTGGTAGACTGAGATTACAGTTAATATTAAATGCTGTAGCATTTCAGTTTGAAGAAGTAGATAGCAAACAAGAAATGAAACAAAAATTTGAAGGAATGAAATATTAAGTAATTTAGATAGAGTTTGGTGGGTTTAAATATCTTTTCTTTACAGAAGGAAATATGATTATGACTAGTGATGAAAGTGAAGGAGATGTTTAGAATCTGGTAAACCTCAGATGATCCATGGTCTGAATGAGGGTAATTCTGATTACAGAGATGCAAACAAGAGTGGGAAACAGAATAAGAGAGCTGATTTTTTTCTCAATATTTTGAAAGGCAATTTTTTTTCTTACATTGAAGTGAATTTTAGAAATTTTGAGTTTAAGGCTGGTCTAAAAAGCAATTATTGTTGGCCACTTGGCCAAATCCTTTATATTTATTATCTCAATGAAAACGTGAAAGAGTAGTTTAATAGTGTTCTAATGGTAATCAAACATGAATATTTTCTGTGAGTTTCAAATAGAGACCAACTAATATCCTATTTTGTTCGAGTGGTTAGTAAATTGTTTCAATAGGGTTTATGCAATCCATCCAATGTCTTTGATTTAAAATACTGCTTCTAACATATGCTAAATTATGTTTACTGCTATACAAGTTTCTGAAATTTTCATTTAGTGATTATGATTTAACTTTTTGTACTGCTTATACATTTAGTCACTATTTTTCCTCTTTTTCATTAGTACATGTTTTCAGGACATGCAATCATCTTGGGCAGTGGATACACGTACCTAGTACAGTTTGTTTCTTTTTTTAAGCCCTTTTCCCATTCCCCTTCCCCCTGACTTTCCTCCCTCTTTCCTTTTGTAAATGTCCTTTCTAAATTTTATTTATTTAATTACTTTTTTGGTACCGGGGATTGAACTAGGGTCCTTGAGCTTGCAAGGCAGGCCACTGAACCACTGAGCTAAATCCCCGGCCCTCTACATTTTCATTCTTGTTGATATTATTAATCTTACGTTCCCGTTAATGACATACAGGGTTCGCACTCATTGAGATTACTAGGCTCCTGTGCATGGCACATCTTTATTCTACCTATTTCCCATTCCCTTTCCCCTTTTACTTTGCCCTAGGACTCCTGGATCCTTTCCATTTGTAAGATCTCCTTGTCTCCTTCTCCCCATCCTTTATTGTGCCCTTTGTTTATATTTTGCCTTCCTCAAATGAGAGATACTATATGGCATCTGTGTTTGTGTGTCTGCTATACTTCACTGAACACTATATTTTACAGGTACATCCGTTTTCCTATAAATGTCTCTATCTTAGCCTTCTTTATAGTTGAGTAATATTCAGTTTTATACATAGATATCATATTTTCCTTATCCAGTTGTCTATTGATGGGTATACAGGTTACATCCAGGATTCAGCTATTATGAATTGTGCTGCTATAAACATTGGTTTGCATTTATTGCTGAAGTATGCTGTCTTTAGCTCTATGGGGAAGAAAACTTGAAGGGGAATAGTTGGGTTACATGGAATTTCTAATTTTAGTTCTTTGAGAAAGCTCCATACTGATTTCCATAATTATTGTACTAGTTTACATTCCCACAAACGATGTAGGAAGTTTCTGTGTTCATTGAAGCCATGCCAGCATTTGTTACCTTTTTTCCTTAATGACTGCCAGTTTTTCTTATGTGAGATGGAATGTTAGCACTGTTTTAGTTTGCATTTCTCTAAGGGGCAGAGATATTAAACATTCTTTTTTCATACATTTGTTGGCCATTTATACTGCTTCCTCTGAGAAGTGTCTGTTCATTTCACTTTCCATTTCTTAATTGGGACTTTTATTTTAGGTGTCCTAATTTTTTGAGTTCTTTATATATTCCAGATATTAGTTCTCTGTCTGAAGAACAGTTGGAAATTTTATTTTCTGACTTCATAAGCTATCTCTGCTCTAATTGATTCTTTTATTTTGTAGAAACTTTAATTGGATGAAATTTCATTTGTTTATTTTTGTTATTATTTCTGTGCAAAACGCAGTTCTGCTTAGGAAATCCTTTCCTACACCTACGACTTTGGGTGTTTTACCTATTTTTTTCTTCCAGGAGGTTTAATGTTCCTGTTTTAATGTTTAGATCTTTGATTCATTTTGATTGTAGTTTAGACATTGTGCAAGATATAACTCCTATCCCAATATTCTATAAACGTGGCTGTGAATTTAGCTCAGTGATTCTGGTGCCTGCCTCCTAAGCACAAGTCCTGGAGTTCAATCCTCAGTACAAAATTCTCCCAATGTATCTTTTGGCCTTTTTGTCAAAGATCAAAGTGCCACGTGTTTGGGTGTATTTCTGTATCTTCTGTTCTGCTCCACTGATTCCCATGTCTGTTTCTTTCCCATTACCGTGCTATTTTTGTCACTGTTTCTTTGAAGCATAACTTTAAGTTAAGCATTGTGACACCTCCTACTTTGCTTTTGTTGTTTAAGATTGCTTTTGCTTTTCTGGGTCGCTTCTGGTTCCACAGGAATGTTTGGATTCTTTTCTTTGGATCTGTGAGGTATTCTGCTGTTATTTTGATTTGGATTTCAATGAATCCTTATAACAATTCTGGGAATGTGGGGATTTTGACAATATTGGTTCTGCCTAACCAGGAGTAGGGAACATCTTTCCATTTTCTGATATACTCCTCATTCTCCTTTTTCAGAGTACTGCAGTTTTCTTTGTAGAGGTCTTTCACTCTAATACCTTGGTTAGGTATTTAATATTTTTGATACTACTATCACTGGTATTGTTATCATAGTTTCCTTCACACTGAGTTTATCAGTGTTCACATATGCTACTGATTTTTTCATGTTGATTTCATATCCTACTACACTGCTGAAACTGGTTATTAATTCTAAAAAGTAATTTGGTGGATTTCTTTGGGTCGTATATACAGAGTATGATGACATCTGCAAATAATGATAGTGTGAGCTCTTCCTTTCTTATATGTGGATCCCTTTCATTTCTTTCTCTTATCTGATTGCTCTGGCAAATATTTTGAGCACTGTGTTGAATACCAGTGGTGATAGTGGACATCCTTGCCTTGTTCCTGATTTCAGAAGGAAGGCTTTTAGGATTTCCCATTTAATGTGCTGTTGACTTTTAATTGTCATATGTAGATTTTATCAAATTCAGATCTGGACCTTCTATACCTATTTTTTTCAGGGTTCTTATCACTAAGGAGTATTGAATTTTCTTCAGAGCCTTTTCTGTATTTATTGATATGATCATGTTTCTTTTCTCTCTCTCTCTCTCTCTCTCTCTCTCTCTCTTTCTTTCTTTTTCTTTCTTTCTTTCTTTCATTCTTTCTTTTTGTGGTACTGGGGATTGAACTCAGGACCTTTCCCTTGCAAGGCAGGGGCAGCAACACTGAGGAAAATCTTGGGCTCCATCATGTGTTTTTTTAACCTTTGTTTTGTTAATATAACATATGTTGAAGCACACTTCCATCTCTAGGATGAAACCTATTTTTGTTTTTCACATTCCCCCCATATTTTTTTCCTTTTTCTGATGCAGTTGGTTGAAGTACAGTGGATGGGGAGAGCTTGTAGTTTATATGAAGATTTTTAGTAAGATGCTGCCTGTTTGTGATGTATTTTAAGCTTTATATGTCCAGAGGTAGTATTTATCCCATTTGTTATTTAATTTAAATGATTTGGGCTCTGCCCCTATATTCTGCAGAAAGACTTATTTATAATTTGTTATAACTTCTAACTTATAAACAAGAAATCTATTCACTTTTTGAGATGCTGTCCTGCATCTAGTTTGTTTATAAAACTCTGAGTAATATTAATAATTTTAGTCATTTTCATTTTCTTAAGTTTTCAAAGCAGCACGTCAAAATAATGTCTCAAAATAATGGTGCTTTACTATTACTCTTGTTAAAATATGTATTTGTTAATTTTTGTTTCATTATATTAGCTGCAATCTCTAATACATAGTATAGATTAAAATATTAGTAGGGATTATTTTCTATGAGAATAGTTGTATTTTAAAAATTAAGCATCATATTGATTTTTGACTAGAATATGACCAGAATTTTGAGATAATCAAATTTTTTAATTAAAAGAAAATATTTACTTTCTTGATATAACTTTCTGTTAGCTGCTGAGATAGTTAATAACATTAAGTATATCACATGTCAGATAACCTCAAAATAAAGTAAACTTAGTTATGGCATTTCATTCTTTTAGTGCGCTGATTGTATAATAGCACTAAAAATTTCTTTCACTGAGTTCTTTTCTCAGGTAATGGTAGGAAAAGTCATGTTAGTGAAATGCATTGTGAAGTTTACTACCTTATGGTTTGGAGCTCAAAAATACTATCACATTAGGAGTATGTGCTCAATATAAGTTTCTGCAGCAGATTTCTGTAACAAGTTCACTGACAAAATGCTTTAAGATTTTTCTGATTATGTGTTCTCATAAAATATCCAGTTTATGTTAATCTTTTAAAGTATTGCTGTGGTATTTTTCTGTCTGCTGTTTAGTCTTCTTGTGTGTTTGTATTCTATTTTCCAGGTGGTAACTATTTCATTGTGTTCCAATAACAGTCTTTTTCATTGTTGTCTAATGTTTTTACAGTAATGTTTAACCACTTAACAGTTTATCCCAACATCACTGGGGCAACACTTACTATGCTGGACCTCCCTCGCTCAGGTGTCATTTCAACCAGTCCATACCTGTTGGCATCCTGTTGATGTCTGTTTGTTTCATGTCAACTATTTTTGCATAGTTTTCAAAGTTAGAATATTGTTTTCACTTTGATATTTGCTTCACATAATAAGTTCTGGTTATTTTCTTTTACTAATTTGTGTTTATTTGTAAAATATAAGCTATAATCTTGTGCTACAGTCCATAAAAAACTTGTGTTGTAAGTACATTAGGTATAAATTTTATACTTCTCTAGAAATTCATGATATTCTTTTACAATACAAAATGGACACATTTTTAATACTGAGACTGAATAGGAAATGCCAAAGGATCAAAACAAAACAAAACAAAAACCTGAAAAAGAGAGAAATGTTAGCATATTAGAACCAAAAAGTCTGGGTTATGCAATTGAAAGACTGAAAAGGCATTTCTTTATTTTCAGCTAATCGCAATAGAGAAATGATAGAATTTGAAAATAAAAATGAAACTAAAAAGACTTCCAATGGCGGTCACTAATTATACCAATTGTATTAGTGGTGTTGACAGAGTTGACCAATATCTAATGAGCTGTCCTGTAATCAAAAAGTAAGGAAAATATTATTATAAAATATTTATGCACCTTCTGGACCAAAAATTATAGAACTAACTTTTATTTGTTCAAAACAAGGGTTCAAAAAAGTCATCTACAATTCAGATTAGGTACAATAGACCAAATAATTAAAAAAATAGAGAAGTCAAATGACCAACCAGGATATCCATCATCATCTTCTCCATGACATGTAGTGGGTAAATATTTTACTAAAATTATACCACCCACAGAAAAAAGGGAAGGCCAACACAAAGTGTAAAGTGTGTTGTTCAAAGAAAGACAATGATGCCAAAATAGTTGGGAAAGAGACTAATACTAATGCCCAGATTCTAACTTTGCATTGTTGAATGTTTTGAGATTTACCATACACAGAAATATTGGTGAATGATTTTGGTGAAATTTTCATTTTTATATTTCCTGAAATATTATCTTCGAAAATTAATAAAAATATGCATTTTCAATCATCCTGTATTTAAATAACTGGTAAGTGGTTAAAAGAAGTGGTCCTGTAATTATTTAATTGTTTTAATTTTAATGTTGGCAGTTAAATGTTTAGTTCATCTATTAGTTTCTTTTCAATCTAATGACTAAATCGTGATGAAACAATTATTAAGTATGGCTCTTTGTACACTCTATTCTTTGTTTTAATCACAGTTCTTAATTCTAAAGAGTTCTTAATTTTGAATTACAACTTTGTTTTCTTCTTTAAAATTTAAGGAGTTTCAATTAAATTCAAATCTTAAAAAAGGATATAACTTATTTAAATAAAAGTTTCCATTTTGAAAAAATTGATTCAAGTGGGTATTCATTAACAAGCAAGTAGATGGAAAAGCAACTCAGTGATCCTCATTACCTATTAAACGTTAGAATAACCTAAATGGCTCATGAAAACTCAAATTATTGGCTTCATTCCAAGGATTTCTGAGTAGCTAAGTCTGGAGTGAGTTTCAAACATTTTCACTTTAAATTCTCATGTATGGCTGATGTGTCACCTGTTTGGGGAATCACCTTGAAATCAGAGGATACTATGATTAATTCAAATAAAAAGTTAATTAGAAAATTTAGTCATTGTGTATCATTAGATAAAAGATTATAATAACAATGTCAAATAGAGGATATTGTTAGCATTCAATTATGTAATTAAAGTCATTGATAAAGGGAATCGGGCTGAGATTAGAGTGAAGAGAGATAAACTAGGACCCTTTATTCATTTTTTTGTATTTCTGGCCCTGTGTTTTATCATGTTGAAGACAGTGACTACTTTTGAAATTACAGCAGCCCATCCTGGAATGGAAGTTTTATGTTCTGGAAGTTCCAGTTCTGGTAACATTGAAATCTAAAGATTAACTTTCTAGAATTTTGTATTTTAACTTTTCACATCATGATTGGGTAGCTTTTTATCAAACTGCAGTGTTTGGAAGGATGCAGAATGTTTGGTTGTATTCAGCCATCTAGGAGGAACTTACTGATCTCACTTGAATGCAGATGATGACTATCAGAGCCTATAACCCAAATGTGCAGACCTACATAACAGACAGAGCAGACAGGGACCACTAGGGACAGGTGGGTATAAGATGCTCACTCCTTATCATCCAAGCAGGGGCACGTTAGCATCCCATCAATCAGGCAGCTAGTGAGTGGCCTCAGCCATTAACTGTGTCTCACAGGTGAACTACTCATCCATCTTAAGAAGTCTGCCAGTAGAGATCAGTGTCTGGTATTAGATTGGCTAACTAGCACTAATGATAAAGCCTAAATGTCCTATTAGATTTACTTTTAAGTCATTAGAAGAAGCAAAGCATTATAATTTAACCTATGTGCATATCCCACTTTCCACAAAGAACCAAAGGGAGGGGTAGTGGTTTAGATAAAAAACGTTTTTTTCATCCTACTTAATACATCGTTTCATTCCTTCAAACATAATAATAAAAGTTGTATCAATAAAAATAAAGTACGTTGTTTTCAAAAAACATGTGTTTGTCATGTTTTTTCTATACGTGGTTTTACATTTTTTTTTTACAAACTACTATTGGTGTTGGGGTCCCCTGTCAGAGATTTCACTTCTGAGGATATACAGCTGGTAGGAAAAAGCTGCTTATTGATTTATCCATATGCAAATTGTTTCATTCTTTCTTTTGATCGTAATTTCTGTCTAGAGGGCCTCACTGGAAAAGAATAAATGAAATTAAAATAGAAAAGGAAAGTAAAAAATTTGGAAAACATAGTCTAAATGACAATGAGCATTAATGGTGTGATCACATGCACAAAAATTGTCCTTCAAACCAGAGTGTATATTAAATAGCAATAGATGGATATACTTCTCTGTGAGATCTGATTTGTCTAGCAAATCCTTACTGACACATGCTCTCATTTACTACCATATAGCCTTTTGAAAATGCCATTCCAGCAGAGCATAAAAAAGGTTATTTAGATTAAGTATAGTTACAAGGTAAGCAGTACACTGAGTTCATTGGACTTCATGCACTCATTTAATTTCCACCGCTCCATTACTCTGAATCAAACTGTCCCTGAAAGAACAAGAGGAAGGAAAAGGGCATTAAAAAACACAAATCACAAAGTACAGAACATTCTTCTTAAAAACTAAATGGTCTCCATGTGTTACCATTTAATACCATGGAAATACTTTCTTGACTTTTATAGCAAGCAAAGAAATTGCATCCATCTATTAAAGAAGGCAATAAAAAAGATTTTGAGGTGGGCTAACATTTCCCAGGTCTTTATCATTCTGCATGGGCTTGGAACTTGAAAACAGTGTAAAATATTATATATGGCATCCATTTGCATCTGTGTGGAGCTTATAGGATAATGAATGTATGTTCACTTAACTGTTCACTGAATACAGGAAGACGTACAAGGAGACCTTCAGTGATATGTTTTAAAATGAGGCCCAAAGCCAGATTTTTAAGAAAGTGCCAAAACTGTTTGTCCTCTCTTTTTTCTTTTAACTGATGCCATTAAGTGCCAGTATTAGGTTTTCTGTACTTCATGTGAAATTCAAGTAATTAATATAACTGGAGAAAATAATGTTAGAGGGAAAAGGTACTGTGATAAAATCCAAATAGGAAAGGTCTGAAGTTTAGAGGACATGAAATGACAGTTCTAATACATAAGTTATATGGGATGATTCAAATAATTGCTCAGACCTTTCATATGTTCAGTTGAATTTGACAGTGGCTGAACTTTATTAGCCTTTAATGGCCTTCATTAAATTATATTTGGTGTCTTAAAGGCCATGTTTTGAATGGGCATCATGAGGACATTCTTCTTTGCTTACATACCTAGTTCCACTAAGAAGATTTGAACATTCTTGAAAGAAAAGTTTTTTTTAGAGAATTGTGTGTGTGCGTGTGTGTGTGTGTGTGTAATTCACTAGTCTATATTTCTACCAACAGTGGAGAAGGATTCCTTTTTTGCCACAGCCCTGCCAATATTTATTATTAGTTGAATTCTTGAAAATAGGTTTTCTTTCTGGAGTGAGATGGAATCTCACTGTTGTTTTAATTTTTGTTTCCCAAGTAACTAGTGGTGGTGAACATTTTTTTCATATAACTATTTGCTGTTTGTACTTCTTTGTCAGAGAAGTGTATATTCATCTCAGATGCCTACTTATTTGTTTTTCTGAGTTGTATAAATTGCTTATAAAATTTAAATAACAATCCTGTGTCAGATGTATGGTACAAATGCTTTCTCAGATTTCATTTTACTGGTAGTTTACTGCACAGGAGTTCTTTAGTTTGATGTAATCCCATTTACTACTTTTTGTTTTTGTTGTTTGTGCTTTTGGTGTCATATCCAAGAAATCATTACCAAGACTGATTTCAAAGAAATTCCTGTACAATTCTTTGTCATGGAATGCATTTCAGTTAACTTTTTCTTAGACTATGAAGCTTACATTGCTCCACACCCCTGATTTTCCATTTTTCCTGTGCTATACTCCTAGTCTCTAGTCCTATAGGGTGACTTGCCTATCTTTAAAAGTACTATTGCTATAAGAGGAATATAATAACATGTATTACGATTTCTTCTTGATCATCAATCTCATACACCATAGCTTAGTAAGTACAGAAACCATTTGTGTTTTATTTTCTGTATCTGGTACAGAAGCAATACATTTCTTATACTCTTTTAGGATTTGATATATTAGAAAACACTGGATGGTTTAGGAGTAATGGGAATCCTAGAGGTCACAGTGGTCAATCTTAGGGACAATTTCAGCACAAATTTAATTCCATTTTATAATGTTCAGTCTTTCACAAAGAGGAATCCTAGTTTAGTGGCTTTTTATAGAGATACAGAAATTGTTGTATGTGTTAAATATTAATCTTGTCCATAGATTCCTTGACAATTATGATTTTATACCATTACCGATCCTGGCTTTGCCCAGGGAAATCTGCAGCTATCTAAAAGGTTATATTTGTATACATTAGATATTTTCGTTATAATTTTTTATTCTAAATTTCATTCATTTGTATAAATTCCCTGGTTTTCATTTGTGTTTCTGACTATAACCCTTCTCTATTATTTAAAAATTCATTTCATTTGTCTCACTTTTGCCTTGCTTCAATTGTAGGGATTTGGTAAGCTAAAATATGATTCTTTAAATAGTGATACCCATATTTATAGTGTTGAATATGACCCCTCTTCACTTTTTCAAGTTAAAGAGTCCAGAATTTTAATCAAAATCAATGTTCAACCCATTTTAAGCAATTATTTTACTTCCTTTCACATCTGTATTTGGATAATTATCATTCTGATTCTAAATAATTTTGTTTTATTTTCTACTTCAAATTGGCAGAAAAGGTCTAGGCATGGTGGTGCACACTTGTAATTCCACACTCAAGAGGTAGAGGCAGGAGGATTGCTGTGAGTTCAAAGGCCAGATTGGGATACATAGCAAGCTCAAGGGCAGTCTGAACTACACAGTGAGACCCTGTCTTGATAAAAAACAGATGAACAAACATCTCCCAAATTGGCAGAAAAGAAGGACTTTAAGAAACTAGACCTTCCCAGATGAATGTTCTCATGATATTATATTTTTAATGTGGCCCACCTATGTCTACTCTGAGGGTCTAGTTGTTTTTTGTTTGGGAATATGTCTAGTTGAATGTTTCGTTCTTGTGCACTTTTTTCTTCCCAGGGAATTCACAATTTAACAAAAAGATCCCCACAGAGGTCTGTGATGAACTAAAATAAATATTAAGCACTTTGGAGTTTAATTGAAGAACTCTCTCTTTTTCCGGGGGAACTGAGTGAATGAATAATCTACTTGACAGAATAGATCTCTTGCCTATACATACGAACTCTGTTTGCAAAAGATGGAGTAGCAACATAGGAAGCATCTATTCTTTTAAATTGGTTTTGACCCTCTACAGAGTGGCTGATTCATTGTAAAATAGTGAAGCTTAGGGAAGAATATCTCACATATAACATGTAAACATATTTATAATTTTAAGAATAAGACATTTTCAATGTAAGAAATATTTTACCTGAGACAAGAACTACCTGGCTGTCCCCCAAGTCCTTGGTGTGTTTGAATATTTATAACCTTTTAGACATCCATAAAATTGTTGACACTCCTGATCTGTAAGCTGAGCCTACCTCCCAGGATCTCTGAGGATTTTAAAAAATATTTATTTTTGAATGAAAACTGTATAGATATAGATATAGATATACAGTTTTCATTCAAAAATAAATATTTTTGTACTTTAGAAGTACAAATATTTTTGTACTTTAGAAGAATAAATATATCTGTACTTTAGAAGATATTTTAAAACAATGACTACAGTGTGAAATGGCTAAATCTGTCTACTTAGCACATACACCATTTCACACCCTTCCCTTTTATTGTGGTGACAATACTTAAAATCTATTCTTTTAGCAATTTTCAAGGATGCAAAACATTGTTAATGATTATAGGCATGATTCCGTTCAATAGACACTTTGAATTTATTACTCCTAGTTGAAATTTTGTGTCCTTTGACCAATATCTCCTCACACTGTCCTGCATTTCACATCCTGCTCTTCTTGGTAACCACACATTCTACCCTCTGTTTCCAGGACTTCAACTGACTCGGAGCCCACATAAAGCAAATAATGTGGTATTTGTCTTTCTATGCCTTCTCCAGGGATTCTTTGGTGGGGGCTTGAGCATGTCCTTAGCTTTTCCACTCACAGTAATCTTTTCCTAGTAAACTGGTCAGTGGGCTATGTATTACTAAGAGGATGTGTTAGTCCATTTCCTCCTTGGGTTATTCTGCTGACCACCATCCCATCACTCCTAGGGAGAGCTGGTCATATGGGCAGCAGCTTTTACTAAACTTGTAGAACCACAGAGGAAGGTTATTGTTTAAACAAAAAACTAAATCACTGTTAAATGAGAATCATTGATTAGGCAGTCATATATCTCCAATACAGTTTAATGTGTCTGTTTTTATGTTTCCACTTTTATAATCTGCTGTCCCCCCAGACATAAAATTTGATATTTTCTAAATGTTAAGATTCAATGTTAGAATAAAATGTCAGAAGAGTGAAGGTGGAGAATCAATGCAGTTGATCAAAATAATCTAAACAGCACTTACTGATGTGCTCAGTATTTGGGAGATATTATTAAATAGAGTAATTATTTTGAGATTTAAATGAGTGTTATTGGTAAGTACAACTAACCATATATATACATTAGTTATTAAAATTTAGTATTCAGAAAGCACAATGTATGATCTTTAATATTTTGCTATCAACTATTGACTAGGTAAACAAAGAATACATATATATATAAAATAAATGTTAGAAAACAAAATATTAAAGATCATATATTGTGCTTTCTGAATACTAAATTTAAAAATAGTGACAGCGTAAAATTCATATTTTCAATTTTAGCAGTAATTGATAATTTCTCATATACTGTCAGGCTATGTTGTGAATACACATGAATAAAAAGTAAGGGATTTCTTTCCAGGAAGATATCAGAATCCCAAAGCACTCAGACCTTTCTCTTTGCACCTTTGCTCTATGTACTACATAGAGGTGGAAAGCTATCAAATCAAATGTATGCATCTTAATGAAAAGGTAAGTCACAATATGTGAAATAAAATTCCTTTGCAGTTTCTCAACATCAGTCAGCATTGTTAATAAACATGTCTAAAAACTTTGTTTTTGAGAAAATTAGGAAAAATGCAATATAATTATGTTATCTGAAAGGATATAAACTTTAATGATTAGTGACTTCAATGTTCAAAATTTTAAAGTCATGCAGTCACTATTTCTACATCTTCTATTCCACTTTCCCTTAGTCACACACATAAAGACATGAGAAGGATTAATGGAGTCTTATGAGTCATAGGAAGATTAGATTTACTTTTAAATTAAGATTTTTTTTTCCTTAGGCTTTGTGAAAAGAGAGAAGCCCCTTTTGTTTTACAATTGCTGTATATTATTTTTCATTTGACTGGAAAACTGCAAAAGTTTGCAAATAGTAGAAGTACTAATTAAGAGATAGTCAAATGTTCATAGTATTTTAAAATAGAAAATTATAGAAGAAAACAGTATATAAAAGTATATTGAATATATGTGAAGATTTAAGACAGATAATCTGAAACTATAGCATATACATACATGTGTAGCCACTATTATGTCATTATCTTGTTTCAAAATTTTATGGAATAATTATCATTAAAAGTTCAATTTTCAGTCTTTTATCTGTCTCTTTAGCCTCTATCTGCCCAAAGCCAATATACATATATATATATATATGCATATATGTGTGTATATATGTTATATACATGAAAATATAACATATATATTTTTTGGTGCATTGAGTCAGGGTAGCCCTTTGTAGCTCAGGCTGGTTCTGAACTCACTACGTAGCCAGGCTGGCCTTGAACTTGTGCGATTCTGCTGCTTCAGCTTCCTGAGTGCTAGGATTAAAGGTGGGCACCACCACACCTGGCTCTAACACATTTTAATCTTTAGCTACATATATGTCTTCATGAACTATATGATTTGTACAGCTTTCTTAAAATACATATAAGTCTGATTATATTATTTTATCTGTTTTTTTCTGTTAATGGAATATTTCTGAGATTTTACCAATATGTTCAAAAGCTAATCCATTCTACAAATATTTCTGACCCTTTCTTTTTCTAACTGTGGTTGTAAACTTTGCTGTGGTGAACATCTGTCTAGAGAGTACCCAGTGCAGAAGGGTGTGTGTTCTTCCAGGTCCAATCATAGAATCCAAATTCCCGGTCAAAGGCCATAGGTGAATATTCCTGTATTTGTCCTCCAAAGTGGTGATAACAAGTGGCCTTGTCACAAGTGAGACTCAAGTGCTCTTGTTTTCCTCTTCTCACCCATTGACATTCCATATATCAGACCTTTTGAATGGTCGCCATTTCCACAGTTTCTTGATTTTCATCTTAGATTGATTTATATTATAACACACATTCAGTTTGCTCTGTAGAGCAGGTGTTTGGCTTTGGTCTTGGTTTGGGATAAATGATAACGTCAATAAAAGATTCAACCTAAGTAGGTATATGGAATACCTGTTAATTTACAGTGACTTAGTATTCTTATACATAAAAATATATATTACAAATAGAAAGTGAAGTTTAAAGAAACAGATAAAAAGTGACATCTTGATCATATCTATCAATCCTATCCATTAATACTCAAACTAGTAAGCATTGGCTTTTGAAGGCTTTTCATTCATTCATTCCCTTTACAGTTCATCTTTTGAATTCAATAGCATTTATGTCCCACACTGTGCCTGTTTATCCTCCTTCCTATATCAAAAAATTTTGGAAGAGTTAAACTATAAATAATAAAAGTAATTTCTCATAGTTCTGGATAGGGGGAAGTCCAAGATTTTGCAGAATCAGTATCTTCCTTAGTAAGGATTTACTCTATGTCTTGGAAATAACATCTTGTTCCTGCATGCTCTGGAGGAGAAGAATTTTGCATTCTTATGGGGTAGATGGTAGGAAACGGCCAAATTCACCTTCTTGTATTCTAAGACACTAATCTCATCCAAGGAGGTGGAACCACAGGACCTAAACACGTCCTAAATCCACCACTTCTTAATATTATGGCACTGACGACTAAGTTTCTAACACAGTGTTTGTGGAGGGACACATACAGATTACCAATAAAATAATCAAAACCTTGCATCAGTAGATATAAAACAAATTGAAGACGGTTCTCTTTCTTCTATCTGCAATTACTTAAAGGTCATTTTGAATTTAGTGTATTCCACAAGTAATTTAGAAAGAGAAATGTGCTTTCTTTAATTAGCTCTTGAAATGCTTCTGATGGCACTTAAAGCAGTTTCTAACATTTTATGTCAGTGAAGTGTCTTTTTCTGATGAGAATTTCATTCAGTGACATCATTCTTAGGACACATGAAATAGCTGTTCTGCTCTCTCACCCAGCCAGTGACTGAACAGGAAAATAGAGAGAGGTAAGAGGCAATATCCTTTCTGTCTATGACCCCATAACTATCTGAAGAGAAAAGATTTTATGCCATATACTTTTGGCTAGTTATAAATTCCACATGCTGCTGCAGATCAATTTTTAATACTTCATTTTTTAATTCATTATCACCTGAACTCATGAATTGGCTGAAGAACAATTTTCTACATTCAAACTAAATAGTAAATATTTAAGCACATATCAAGTGGAAAATATACAAAATATGTTATGAGGGATAAAAACTAATAACTGAAAAGAGGAATTAAATCCTTTGGCCTTTATTAAGTGATCTCTCCAAGGCAGGCACAGTAATTACCTCATTAATTCATTACAACACTTGTGGAGGTCAATGATATTGCTCTCTCCATGCCATCATTACACTTAAGAGGAAACTCTTCGTAAAACTTTATACAGGTAGGAAAGGACAGATCTAAAATACCTATGTAATTCAAAGCCTATTTTCTATCCAGCCCAAGTGCTTCTCTTTGGATCAAAATTACCAGAAAATATACCCGTTGACTTATCTAGAAGCTACACTGTTTTGTATCCAGTGGGCACCATGAAGATTAATTGAAACTGCTAGTTTTGTATTGAGGAGACTACATCCCAGAGTACGTTACTGATTTGAATGAGGTCCTACACAAAGTTAAAGGAGGTCCTTGACTCCACACTGCAGACTACTAAAGGACTTAAAATGTGCTATTCTGGTGTATTGATTATTTAATTTAAAGACATTTGAATGATAGCAAATCCAATAA
This sequence comes from Fukomys damarensis, assembly GCF_012274545.1. Classification (NCBI taxonomy): domain Eukaryota; kingdom Metazoa; phylum Chordata; class Mammalia; order Rodentia; family Bathyergidae; genus Fukomys; species Fukomys damarensis. The sequence continues at coordinate 23,315,211 of NW_022900913.1, read as the reverse complement.
GATCACTATGGCTTTAGTGCCATTTCTCAAAAGTAGAAAGCAAAAAAAAATTCACACTTGAAAGACAATCTTATACTTGAAGGAAAAACATCTTTATTTTTGAAAAAGACAAGTCTAACTGAAGAGAGTCTTGTTTAGACCTTGTTAAAATAATTCTTATCTTTAAGCCTCCACACATAATTTAGTTGCTTCTTTACAACTAATTCTCTGATTCAGTAGATAAGTATTTGATTTTAACTCATTCTTTTTTCTTTACGAGGACTTATGTGCTTTTTAAAATTTATAAAATTTTTTATTAAACTACCTTATGTCAATTTAATTATTGGGCCAAGCTGGGGAGCCTAAGAGACTAGATATGGAGTTTTCACAGCCCTGCAACATATTGGTCAAGATCTACTTATTTTTATATAATATTTTCTCTAAATCTACCTTGTCTTTATTAAGTAGAACATGGAATCATTATCAAAAATTTGATTTAGCTCTCAATTTTATTGGCAGATGTGTTACTTGTTCCATACTCCTATCAGTACTGCTTACTGCTTAGAGATCTTCTCTTTTATGTTTGATGGTATTCTGGTTTATGTGCTTATGTCGCATTGTTGATGCCAGTGTACTGGTGAGCATGTGACTCACACATGAGTAATCAAAGATCTACTATCCTTGTTATAGTGTCAGCTCCATCCAAGTGGCTATCATCAAGAACACACACACACACACACACACACACACAAGTAATGCTGACAAAGCTGTAGGGCAAAAGGAACTCTTCTCCATTGTCAGTAAAAATAAAAACTAGTTCAACCACTAGAGAAATCAGTGTGAGAAATCTCTTGAAAGACTAAAAGTAGAAATTTATTTGACCTGGCAATATCTCTCTTTAGTATATTACTGAGAGTTAAAAGCATCATACTGTAGTGATACATGTATATCTATGTTTACAGTACCACAACTCAAAATATCTGAACTCTGGAAACTGACTAGATGCTCATCAATTGAAAAACTGGTAAAGAAAATGTGATATAAAATTTTTTCAGCCATACAGAAAAGTGAAATAGTGCTATTTTCCAGAAAATTGATGCAACTTGAGATCATGTTAAGAGAAATAAATCAGAAACAGCAAGTGAAACATTTCACAGCTTCTCTAAGAAACTAACATGTAAATAAATGCAAATTACATGAAACAGAGATTGCAGGAAACAAAAAGGGAGGCTCGTTGGAGGTGGGCAAGGGGAATCAGCGGAATGGGGGAAAAGGAAGGTAAAGAGGTTTGGGTTCTAACACAGACAAGATATGATATACTTGTAAATTAACCTCACAAAATGATGTATCTCTGGGGTATTGCAAGCATCAGTAATTAAAATAAAAGTAATGGATATGAATCCCAAGATTAATATTTCCTGAAAGTTTTGTATAAGGCACTGGGAAAAATAATTTTCTCTTTAACCAGTAGTTCTCAACCCCAGTTAGTGTATGTCTGGTGCTGTTTTCATTCATTTGCTCCAAATAGGAAAGAATGACATAAACATGGACTAATAATGTAGAAAACGAAGAGAACTGAAGTAGTCAAGATAAGAGATGAGAAGGAAGAAAGGGAGGGAGGAAGCGAAAATGAAAGAGAGATTTAATAATTAGTAATAATTAGTTAAGTAGCATCATACACAGCATTCCCCATTTACTTGAAAAAGTTGGAAGGGTATTTTATTGAAGTGCAATAATTTTAGTAGAACTGTGATGAAAATATCTAGGTTTTAAATTTAACTAGATAAATACATATATTATGCCTTTAGTTTATTTCTTAAAAAATTGCTATCTTTTTATTTACTTTAACAGGAAAAAGTAATGGCAACACTGTTTGTTGTGTAGTATGGTTTATAATTATTTGATCATTACTTTTTTTAATTTTAAAAAATTTAATATTAAAACAAGGTACCATGAATGTTTACATAATGGAATACATGCATTAATATGAAAACATTGATAAAGTGTGATAACTGTATTAGTAAATGTTGAAATGATTGCTTTATTGTTTCTTCATAATCAAATTAGTGTTCCTCAATGTACAAAATTGAATTTGATTTTGTAATGTCAAGAATATGGTATGAATATTTTCCTTTTGTTTTCAGATATGACTTTATTTGGTTTATTAATGCTTTCTTAAAATTTTAAGAATACAGTATTTCTCAAGTATAATAGTAGTCAAGAAAAAAAGACAATTTCTGGGGGAATTTTACTAAATACCATTTCAACACTCTTTCCAAAATTAAACAAATAATAAATAAATAAACCCCTTTGCAAAATCATTATTATTCATAAGGAGATAGATCAAAATTTATACCAAGAACAACACATGTATTCTAGAAAAGTTTAGCACAGTAAATGAATAAGCTAACAGTGTTTTCATATTCTGGTATTACCAAAGAGTGGTATTTCCTTGATCTTGCTTTCCACAATTGCTGAAGATCAAAATTTGAGATCAAAGAAGTACCAATTTGAAATTAATAGGTAATGTAATAACAAATAGGTTATAGCTTGTTTTTTTGTTATTTAGTTATATGTACTTTTATTTCATTTGTTCTTCAAAATCGCCATGATGTGATATGACATGTTTCTCTGTTTTAAAGAGAGAAGATGAATATAAAGATGATAAATAACCTAACACTGGTAGAGTCTGGATTGTAATGAGGTCTACAGTATCTGAACACTAAACACCTAATTAGTACTATGGCCCAGTTATTTATCTCCACTTGTAGCTCAAAATAGATACTACCCCAAGTTGGCACCAAATCTGGTGGGGAGTTTTCCATCTAAGCACTCTGCCTAATTAAATCATTTTCTTTTTATTTGAAAAGGTGAAAAAGTATGTGCACATTCAATGGTGAATACGTATCTTTAATACACATTTATAACATTTAAAATGCATATCAAAGAGTTCTTCTCTTGTATAAAGAATAAAAATTGCGACACTGGCCATTATCAAGTATTAAAAAATTCATGGCAACTTTTGAAAAAGGAGGAACGTTATTAACCTTGGTGTCTTGACCAAATTACAATTTAGGTAATTACATTTGTCTTCCCTAATCTCCTTTTCAAGTTTCAATTGGGTAGAGTATTCTTAATGGATTTCATTACTCGGCTTCCCTTAAGATTTAAAATAGGACTTATCTTCTAAGACTGGGGCCACTCTAAATTTCTGTTCTCTAACTTCAATTGAGCTGCCACTGACTCTTCAACTGTGTGTATTTCATTCATTTTTCTTCTCTTGCTTTTTGCTATCTCACTTTGACTCTTACAAAGAATTTCCATTTGACTCAGGCTCATTTCAGTTCAGCAATTATTTTTGAGAATTAGGTATATACCTATCCTCTAAAATACCAAGATTAATTAGGGTTTTTGTTTTGTTTTGTTTCATGAATTTCCACAGCAGAAAATTCTGTTTTTCTGCTCTCAGAGAGATGAACTCACCTTCTATTAACTGGGAAAACTTGAAATTATCAGTCTCCTTGTAATTCTTTGTGAAAGTATCTTCTTGTGACCAATAGTAACTCTAATAGTGTACCACTCTGTGATTTTCTCTTTTGTGCTGACTTGATTTTAAAGAAGAGTATATGCCTTGTTCAATGACTCTTTTCCATCTTATTCATCTTGCCATTTTATTTCTTTCACTTTTAATCACTTTCTACATTCTACAAACATGTAGAAAATTTTTCTGAAGGTAGCGAAGAATAAAATCAGATGAAAAAAATTTTGTTGTGGTTTTTCAAGCCTAGAATTACATTCGTTTTTTGCATTCTTTTTTCTCCATATTTCTCAACAGTTTCACATAATATCATTTCCTCTCCCGCCATCCTGTGAATGCTGTTCTTCAAGAAAGGGGCCAGTTTCAAATTATAAAATCAATACTCCTTTCTTAGCACTCCAAAGTCTTATTTCTTTGTTGGCCTTAATGTTCATGATTGTTCCTTATTTTAAAACCCTATGTACCTTCAGCATTCCAAATATTCTGCTCAACTGATTTTCTCTTCATCCCTTTGTGACTTTCTTGCTGATTGCATTTTTCCAATTTCGATATAAGATCTTTCAAATGTTCTGTCTTTGGCCTTTTTTTCTTGTGGTCTTTTTATTGGTGATCAATTTTAATTAACTAGTTCAGTAGTAGAAAAATGAAAAAAAAGGAAAAATATAACTGTGTACTTTCTATGTGTTAAAACTAAACACCTTATATAAACAATGTTATTTATTCAGAACAAAAACTATGATACCAGGATGTTATAAGCATTTATAAATAAGAAAACTAAGGTTAAAGAGAACTTAAGTATATTCTTAAAAATTCTAAAGATTCCTCTTTATTTAAAAAAAAAATCAATCTATTCAGCAATACTGGAGTTAGATATTTATCTCCATTACTTAAAGGATTTCAGACAAAAGATAGTATTCAAGGCACCCAAAGTTTCATCACTAAATTTTATGATAGATCCAAAGTACAAACTCAGATATATCCAAACCCAAATTTTATGTTGAGTGCAAACAACGTTTCGCCTCGATAAGGATTACTTTGTCATATCCGCTTTCAGCGAGAAACTCTCTCTGCAATAGCCATCTCATTTTTTTCTGATAAAACATTAATCACCTTATATAGAAATTTTTCTATGAATAAATATTTAATATGTTTAAATGGGATAAATTTTAAATCTTGAAAAACCCATTTCTGTATATGACTTCCTGTTTCTCCTAGAAAAAAGTTTTTCTATCAGTATTCACATTTCTGTTTTTCATTTCTTTCTCCTATAACTTCACTCAGGAACTCATGGCCAGATGTCACTCACATAAGGCCCAGAAAAGGTACTGGATCATTGAGCTAAGAATTATGGAATACTTAGGGGTCTAAAAATACTCATCTGCAATAGTATAATGGGCGAAATTGGTAAATTCCAACAATGCTTACAAGTATCTTACGTTAGAAAGATTTTGAAGCAATATATGGCAGAATAAATGTAATAAATCTACATTTCTGAGAATCTTCATACATTATATAAAGAAGCAGAGTATTATGGGCTGGGGGCTGGACTGTGTTCCCTTCAAAATGTTACCACCCAGTGAGACTGAAGTATGTACAGGGTCCTCAGGAGGAGGTTGAATTTAAATAAAGTGGTGCTCTAAACTGGTGGGACTGTGGCCTTGTGAGAGGAGGGAGGCTTTCTGTTTCTTTCTTGGTCTCTTTGTCCTACTTAGTGAAGACAGTGAGAAAGGTGGCTGACTGCAAACTTAAAAGGAAGCCTTCCAAAGGAATGAGTCAGTTGATGCATGGATCTTGGATTTATTCTCCAGAAAAACAAAAACAAAAACAAACAAAAAACCACTCTGCTGTTTAAGACAGATGATATATGCTATTTTGTTACAACAAGTTAACTAATACACAAGGTAAATGATTATATTTTTCAAGACATTTTAAACTACCTTTAAGGACAGAAAGAACTACAATTTTGAACAAAGAAATCTATCACTGACTTGTAATCTTGTTCATAGATGCCTTTCTGCCAGAAGTAGTATTAATTTGCTTGAAACTCTTAGTAACAGATAAAGAATTCAGTACTTTCTGTAGCTATTATTCAAAACAGAAGGTGATAATTGATACATTAGCAATTTAAAGAACGTGCTGTTATGCCTTCAAAACTCCTTTATATATTAATATATGATCCTATGTCTCTGTCCCTACCTTGATCTCTAATTAGCAAAATTAAGTGCTCTACCTTTCTCAGTGAAAGAATAAATAGATAAATGAATGAAAGGATAAAATTCATTACACAAAATTATTGAAGTACACAATAGATGTGAAAAATAAAGATTGTCAGGGAGCTAACTGGCTAATGAATTAGAATTAGAGTCCAAGATCTGTGGACTCACCACCTAATTCCCTTGCTGAAAAAACTTGTACAAGTATTTTAATATCTGACCTTATCATGATTACTGATAATATGGAAATAATATCTATCTCTTGTGTTACAATTATTGCAAAGACAAACTATAGAGTGGCTTTGGGAATAGAATGAGAAAATAACACCAACTGAAATTTTTTATGATTTCAATGTATGTGAACTCCCCCAGTTTATATTTTGAAATTCTCACCCTAAACTAATGGTATTAGGAAGCACAACCTTTGGATGATTTGGTCATGAAGTTAAAGCATTTGTGAATGAGATGAGTGCATTGTAAAAGAGAATTACCTTCCTCCTTCTCCCATGTGAGGGCACAGTGAGAAGCTGGCTCTTTATGGGCTAGAAAGCCCAAACTGGACCTTGCATCTGCTGAAGCCTGGATCTTGGACCTAAAAGTCTTCACAACTGTGAGAAACAAATATCTGTGGTTTATAAGCTACAAAGTTTATCGTATTTTGTGACAGCTGCTCAAATAGACTAACACATCTTTACAGCTCTTCATTCAACACACATGAGAATCTCAAAAGAAGTGAAGAATTTAAGAGAAGTGGTTGTGTTGTGCACAACAGAAAAAACAACGGGTAAAGAAACAATTGTCCATTTTCCTTCTCACTCTAGGCTGTCTGTCATTTTAAGTGTTCTTATGGCTATATCTAGACATCCCCCCAAATCCTCATGTGGTCATAGGTGGGGCTTTTCAGAGGTGGCAGGACCTTAATTCTAATGCTGGAATTAAGGATGATCACTAAATTTGTCTTCTGATTGGTTTGGTATAGTTGTGGGTAGGACTAAGGGTACACCACCCTGGGTATGAGCACTACCTGCTCTAAGGCTTGGTATTCTGGATACGATATAAGGGACAGAAACAGTGTGACCCTTATTCCTTGCTGCTACTACTGTTAGTTGCTGTGAATGCTCTTGCTGTTGCTTGCTGTTTACTGCCCTCTGCCTGATCTGCTTTGCCATGGACTATTCCTCCTCTGCAATGCGCCTCGGTCATGCCTCCCTGACTTGGAGACAGAAAATGGTTGCTCTACAAACCAACTTAGATAAATAGTTCCTTCCTCAGCTTGTGGGTATTATATACTTTGTCTCAGCAACCAGCAACATAACTAAGACAAGGGTAGATATGGATGATTTTCAACGTGGGATTACAAACCCTTTCTATGTTCCAGATTAATACAAATTTTGCTTGTTCTTGAGGAAGAACCATGTACTCCTTAGCTTTTCCTAATATAATTGGCACTTGCAATTTAAAGAAGAGTTTATTTTTGCTCATGGCTTCAGAGACCATGGAAAGGACACCATGAAGGAAGGGAAAGCAGGAACAAATCTAAGCACTTCATGAAGTCCCAGAAGTAAAGCAGGGGAACAGCAAGGCTCATGGGATCAGAGGCAATACCCAAAGTCACATGTTCAAGATGCACCCTTTACAGTCGGAAGTGTGCTTCCCTAATCCCTTAGGCCAGTGATCCTCATTCCTTGTGCCACAAACTGCTACCCAACCCTGGCCTATAGCAACCTCATTTCCTAGCCTGTGGTGACTGGTAGGGGAGTGAGCAAAGGTTCATTTAAATTTACAGCTACTCTCTATTGCTGGCTTTTCTACTTGAGCTCCTCTTGTCAGACCAGTGGTGGCATTAGGTTCTCCTAGGAGGAAGAAAACTATTATGAACTGCATGCATGAGGGATCTAGTTTGTGGACTGTTTGTAAGTATCCAATCCCCCAAACACCATTTTCTTCCAAGAAATTGGTCCCCATTGCCAAAATAAATAGATAGATAGATAGATAGATTGATTGATAGACAATCTAGCTTAACTCTTTCCAACCATGACAACAGAGTTGTAAAAAACAACTACAACAACAACAACCAAAAAAACCAGTCTCACAGCTGTTCCAGGATTTCATACTTGTTATTTTCCCTCCTTTTAACTCTTCTTGATCTCCAACAGAGTGCTTCTTCGCATCTCTCCATCCATCCAAGCATATAGCCACCAGCTTATTTCTCACTAGAGGTTGTCCCAGGTGAAAGGAAGTGAATGACTGTAGTTATTCATTCATTTATCCAGTGTATTCTGAGCACTGTCTGCGTGCTGTTGCAGCTGCTTAAGATAAATAAAGGAACAGAATAGACCAAGATTTTAACCTATGTAGAGCTTGTATTCTGGCAAGGCTATTCCACAATTAACAAAATAAGCATTAGTAATATTATTTTTTAAATCCTAGTAGTAATAGATGATAAACTGAAAAAAACAAAAAGAAAAACATAGGGAAGCATCATTGAAAGTGGCCAGACAATAGTATATTTAGGATGGACCTTGGAGGACAAAGTTTAAATGCTTTATTTTACTTACTTGATCAATGTTTTGGGGCACAATTAGGGACTGATAATTATACATGACCTCATCATTGATGTATAAAACCCTTTGTGACTTATCTGAATTTTTAAAGCTGGAGCAAACTCAAAATAAATGCAAATATCCTCAATAGGATATCATTCCTAATTTTAGAGGCAACATGAACATAACCATTTCCTGTGGGAAATTTCCCATTCCTTCGGAGACCTAACCTACCTTCCTATTTCTCTTATTGCCACAAGGCTAGAAATCACAAATAAAAGTTGAAGAAAATTTAAATATGGCATCCAAGGAAATGATGTAGCTGCAAATGTGCTTTGAGACAAAAGGTTATGAATAACTATAAAATGAAATACTTATATCAATGTACGTAAGGGTCTTCATACATGAATTGCTTAAGAATTCATACAAAGGAGTTTGAGGTATATTTATGTCTCAACACATGGTCGATGCTTGAGAATAAATAAATAGATCCATTTACCTAAAGCAGGACCTAGGGAAGGTTAAGTTCAAAATAATGTACTTAGAGAGATGGAGAAATAAGAAGAACCATTGCTCTGAAAATCAAGAGCAGGGGAAGAGAAAAGGAGAAACAACATTTGAGAAGACATATTACTGCTCTCAGATCCACTTTTATAATAAAAATTCTTTTATTATGGTTCTTTTCCTAGAACACACACACTTGCATGTACATATATGCATGTTTTAGAAGATTCATTAGTAGCAATTTACCATAAAATGAGTGGCTGAAAAGAAAATTTATTATCTCATGGTTTTTAAAACCCTAAACCCCGTTAAGTCTATTTTGATAATCTAGGATTACCACGTCACTTCAAGATTCTTCATTGAATTACACCTATAATGACTCCTTTTTCCAAATAATTTATTCCTGTTAATTCATGAATTTTAAGATTAGCACATGAACATATGTTGGTAGAGATACCATTACATTCATTACCAAGGCTTTCGTTTTCCTTTCCTTTCCTTTCCTCTCCTCTCCTCTCCTTTCCTTCTTTCCTTTCCTTTTCTTTCCTTGGGATTGAATTTGGGACTTTGCACTTGAGAGGCAGGCGGTGGCACCACTGAGCTAAATCCCCGGCCTTTATTTTCGTAATTATATTTTGATTTTGATCTCCTTAGATGTTAAAATCGTTGTCAGTGTTTCTACTTATGGCCCGTTAATGTATGCAGTAAAAATATTTCAGACAATATACAGGATAACGATATTAATTTACAAACTGCCATGCGGGCCATCTGTGAACACTGACTCAACCTTCGTGATGGATTAATTTTGATGGAAACAGAAACATACATTTGAAATCACCCTTTTTACTCTTGCCATAAGTCACATTAGTTTCTAAAAAAAATCCTGCATTTCTGTTTAAAATTAAATGTTAAAGAAAATATCAGTAGGAAGAAAAAGGTCAGAGCAATATATCTTTCTTTTCATCAAAACACAAAAAACAAAAGGAAAAGAACTAAAAAAAACCCCAGAAACAGCATTATAAAAAAAATAAAAAAAGTAATGAATTATATTAGAAAAAATATACACAAAACAACAGAATTAAAATGAAAGAGTGTTACTGAAAAGGGACAAAGAAAAAGTGCAAAAAGTATTTGAAAACCTGGAATGCCTACATGCCTGTCTCAGATTTTCTGTACTTGCTGCATCTTTCGTGATGTTCATGCATTTGGCCTACTTGCTGCAGAGAATGCTGGGTGTTGGAAAACTCTTGCACTGTATGTTACAGATCTCTTCACATCTCAAGGACAATCACCTACGATGTGCCAATGGCAAATAAAAATGGCCAGTTCTGTGAACACAGAAGAACCTCCAACAACATCTACTTAGAGTCAGCTGCACTATTTTCAGCTGATCGTTTCCTTCACTCCTAAGACTTCCCTTTCAGCACTGCCCTGAGGCCGGTTCTCTCTCAGGAAGCTGTAATGTATTTGATTGCTTCTCGCTGAGAGCGACCAGTGCAGATTCACCTGTTCCCTCTTTCCTTTCCCCTGTGTAAGGTTGTGAAGAACTTTGCTGTTTGAACTATAAAACTAGACTCAAGTCTTTTTGTTCTCTGTTTCTGAACAATAAAGAAATTACTCTATATCATTTCAATAACAAATTAAAAACAAAAGCAAAAACAAATTTTCTGATTTAAAAATCATCAATTATTCATGCTCTTTCTTATTTATATCAAAACAGATAGAAAATTCTATGGCAGAAAACACACTGTCCCAAAGGATTGTTGGAGAACTTTAATGAAACCAGCACTGTTTGGTCCTTTGGGTTCTACATAATTGAGAGGAAAAACCTTGCTGTCGGTCCCAGACAGCTTTTATGGCACGACGCAAAAATACTATCACAAAAATGAACACTTTAAAATTATATAGCCAAAGCCATAGCATCCCACTTCCTTGTCTATATTCAATAAAGTTTTCAAAGACAAATGAAAAGATCACTGCCCGTTTACACTCTCACCTGAAATCATTTGCTGACACTCAAACTGGTCAATGTGGCAGGGAGGAGCTCCCAAGAAGGCTGAATTTAGCTCATTGTGAGGCCGCTGCATCAGAAAAACAAATTCAAATAATTCTATAAATAATTCTACACCTTAAATTTGATATTTCAAACTTCATATGTTATGTATGATTGTCATTCTTTCGTTTGTCAGTGAGTACTAGGGTGGAATGTGGCAATCTGAGAATGTAAGTTATTCAATAATGTCTCAGTGGCCGGGGAAAGCTCGTGTAATTTGATACGATATTTATAGAAGACATGTTTCTCCTGGGAGTTGGGAATAAGGCATGAGAGAAGATGCTACAACCTTTGGAAGAAAAACCCAATCCACATTCAAGGGAGTGTTATCTGGGGCTTGGAGCTCTTTGCAGATCTACTTTAAATATTTAGCTATTTTGTTAGGTAATAAGAGTATTACAGCTCTAATCTCTGCTGTGATTTAGGAAGGAAAAAAGAAGTAGCAACCTGTTTACAATACATATTAACGAAATGTATTTATTTGCATAATACCTCTTTAGGGATAAACTGCATTATTCAGAAATTTCTATACGTGGAACTGCAGGGATATTTTAGATTTCAGTGACACGGAGGACTTAACTTAAAGTCTATTAGATTAGCATGACAACATTTCCTGATTAAAAATTCCCATTAGTGGTGAGATAACTTCTGGGAAACACTTCTCACCTTATGTTGCCAGCAATGGGAGAGAATAAATATTCTTGTTTGTAAGTGAATTCCATATAGAAAGGACTGAGGTTGCTTTGAAAGGTATAAAAGTAACCCTTTGGGAGGGATTTAAATGTACTGGAGGGAAAAAACATCACCACTCCCGCTCCCTTTTAAAAAAATGCTAAAATTCCACATATGTAAAAGAGAACGCAAGGTAACTGAGTTTAAAATGATGATTTGGTGGCATGCTCATGAAAAAAGTAAAATATTGGTACTTGTTCTTGGTGCAAACCACTATCCTTACTTTCAATTGTTTTTGTATAGATGACAGATTAAATTTTAGTTGTCAAGTGTGTCCTGCCCTTCCTTAAAATAAACAAAGTCAGGCCTGACCTGTGATGTCAATTGTTCTTCCTGAGAGGATTCACTTCTGGAGCCATTGCCTCTGCTCCTATCTCGTAACTTGGTTTCTTGCTAAGTAATGATCCATGTCACTTCTATGGAAAAGTGCAAGAGCTGCCAGTGTTTATTTTTCACTATCTCTCCGTCTACCAAGCAAGCGGTAAAATCACATTCCATTGGTTTCTCTACTTTGACAAGGAGCAGATTTTCAACTGGCCTCCAGTGAAAAACTACTAACTTGTTTAGATGAGAGATAAGCTTTGCTGTTGAAAGCATTAACATTTGAAGTGTTGTCTGCATGTTCTTGTTTTTGTTGTTGATGTTGTTGTAATTGCATAGTAGTTTTAGAAATTAAAAATCGTTATGTCAAACATCATGAAACACGGAAATAAAGACTTTTACTATAGAAGAAAGAAAACAGCAAAATATCAATTCATTTTTTCTCTTTCAGTATTAAATAATATAATGGGAAAGATTACCCCAATCTTTTACACATTTTACCTCTTCTTACCTATATATACAGTTTAAAATTTTAAGTACCTGATACAAGAGCAGGAATGTTTCAAAAGTCATTCTATAGTATTCTTGTCTCTTCCTCTTCCTCATTCTCTTCTCTAGTCCTATTCTTATGCTTATTCTCCTCTAAAAATATTTCTTGCAATCAAATTTTACATGCCTTGATACTGTGGGAATAAACAATCACACCATTTTCTTTCTCTTTTCCCGTCTATGTGGAAGCTGTGCATTACTTCCTCTTTCCCTGAACTCTTCCAAGGTAAAACCTTTAAAGCATGGAAAATAGGCAAATTTTTTATTAAATGGATGAATATATAAAAAAGACAAGCTGTGGACTCCAGAATTCCACTGTACAAGTGACCCTAGACAGGCAAAGATTTTTTTTTTGAAGCAAGTAGAGAAGCTCTATATAGAGGACTCCTTCAATTTGGAGATTATATGAATAAAAATAAATATTTGCTCTTGCATTTTTTTATACTGTGCAGTCAAAACCTGCTTTGTTGGGTTCTTTTAACTGTGTAGTCTAAGAACTGGAAAATAGTATAATAAAATATAAATAAAAGTATACCTTCAAATTTAACCAAAGCTGTTTGATTTAATCAAATATAATTATTAACATATGGAATAAAAATGAAAAACTCCTTACCAAAGGGTGAAAGCATTAATATTAAAAGCAATAACAGAACATGAGCAATGGTAAGGCATAACACATACTCTAATATTACAGTGGTACCTCGGTTCACGAATTTAATTTGTTCCGTGATTCTACAGAAGATGTTCACATTCCCATTCATCACCAGATGTGGAGTTTGCCGATAAAAGCCACATTTTATTGAATGCTTCTGTAAACCAACAGAATTGTTCTGAAACTGAAGTGTTCATGAACTAAATCATTACCGTATATTTCTAGTATTAACTTAAGAATACCTTTTTACATATATTACTATTCTTTAAAAAGTTTACATGAAATTTTCTATTTTATATAACCATAAATTTCATGAATGTTTTGGCTGTTCTTTCACAAACGTTGTTTTGCTTTGCGTTTTTAAACAGAAACTATGGGATTCTTGCTAAAGCAACTTTCTATTTAAACCGTAATGGAAAGAAAATCTAAATGTCCCTCATAAATGTTAGTGCTCTCCCTGTTAACTGCCATGCAAATATTGTGTATCTACTGTTTACCGCTCATTCTAGTTTATCCTGTGAATTAGCCGAAAGGATAACATTCCTTCAGATAGGTGTTTCTGGTTTAGACCGAAGACATCCTCCAAGTCTTATGTGCCTGCAAGGTGATTGGATCTTGGGAGTGCTATACTCGTTAGTGGATTTATACATTGAGATCAGTCACTAAATATGCTGCTATCAGATGTGACCTGGTGGAAGGCGATTCAGTGGGTACATGACCTGGAAGGTGTTCTCGTGCCCAGCTCTTCCATTCTGTGTCTCCCTGATTTCAGTCAGTCAGGTGTTGAGTCAGTTTCTCTGACATGTTCTTACTCCATGCTCTTTTTGCCTTGAAGCCAGTAAACCATGGAAGGACCCCTCTAAAACTACGAGCCAAAATAAACTCTCCTCCTTTAAATCCTGTGTATTGGTATTTTATCCCCGCAGTGGGAAATCTGACTGACACACAGGTGTTTAAGATGTAAGCAAGGACAATGACCTCCAGTGCACAGTGTGAGAACTTTAGATTTGTGGATGGAGTTCCCACCCACGTGTTACTGACTGCTTTGAAATTTCAATTGTTCTTTTGAAACATACACACACACACACACACACACATATAATGTATTTGGTTAAAGTTATTTGCTCTTAGTTAGAGTATGTACTGTATTAAAGAAAAGACTGGTTCATAGCATCTAAATTATGATGCTCCAAAGTGAAATAAAAATGAAGCAACTCTCCTGTGATGATTACAATTAGTTATGTTAGACAGAAAAATGAATAAGAATTGAAAGAGAATGTAAAATAAAAGAAAAAATAAGAAGAACAGTGATAAAGAAAGGTAAAAGGAAAATTTAGGCCGTTAATGCCTTGGTCAGAATTTAGTTTTATAGTGACAGAAATAAAACAATGACCAAATGTTAAACAGATACATAATTCTGAGAACATATGGAAGGAAGCAGAGAGTAATTTCAAATTACAGATACCTGTGTTTGTGTGAATGTGGTGACAGTAGAAAAAATGAAAGAAAATCAAGAAGCTGCAAGCCCTTCACTTCCCCTTGAGTTTTAATATCCAATGTATGATCTTTGGAAGAGTCTGAGAGATCTAAAATCTTAGACTGATGTCTGCACTCAGAAATGTTTTAATATTCCTTCCAAAGTTATGGAATTAAATTTGGATTCCAAGAAAGAAACTTGTAGACATTCTGTATTTTGGGATAGATATAATTTCTGAAGATATCATTTCATAGAAGCTTCTGAATAAATTCATTCAAGCATACATTGTATCTTCATTTTCTGTATTTGAGTTTTCTACCTAGGAAACAAAGTCCGCTTGACCTTGTTGATTCTGAAAAATGAAAATAATTTTAATTGTTTCATTTCTGCTTCTGGCTCTAATCTGCTGCCCAACCGCAGGTATAGGGCATAGCCAGTAAGTGTATTAGAAAACACTAGTGACATGTGGAGTAGCTGGCATAAAATGGGCCATGTGAAAATGAGACACTGCCCAAATGAACCAGAAGGAATTCATCAATAGACAGAAAACTGCCTTTGAATTTGTCAACCAAACCATTGAGTTCTGAGATGCTGGGAGAGATTTATCAATATGGCCCATATTCTCAAATAATTTGCTTTAAATTTTTATTTATTTTAGAGGAAAAAATTTCAGTTCTGTTGTCATTAGCCTACTTCCCCTTTTGAATTAAAATATTAACTGGTACGTAGGGGCATAAAATGAGTTATTTATATGTTTGTATGATTACATACTTGAGCTTGTCCTAGTTTATCTAGTTGCTCATTTTCAGGAATTAGAGACACCTGAAGCATCATTAATAGTTGGAATCAGCCTTCCTTCTTGTTTTTTCCAAGATAATATCCTAAAACTAATACTATTCTATTGGAAGTAAAATGATTCTTTTCCCCAAGAAGGCAGTGCAGGTCATGTTTATGAGAATGCTCCATGAAACTAGAGAGTCTAGGTTCAATTTTGCTAATCTTTGTGACCTCACCAAGCTACTTACTGGTCTGTGCCTGAGTTTTCTCAGTTCTGACGTGGGGAATATTGTACTTTCTACCCAAGAGGGTTTTTGGGGGGAGGGTAACTAAATAGATATATGTAGGCAGCAAAGAAAAACACTTGCAATGTATCAAGTACATATGCAAAGAAATCATTTGATATCAACAATATAGGTCTAGAAAATGTTTCATTGATATTTTGCTCATTATTGCTCTTTTCTTTCTTCTTTTTCCATTTCAATTGTGATAAAAATATTCTTACCTATCTATAAACTGGCAATCTACAACACTATTTAATAAGTAGTTTTAGAATCAGTTCTCCTGGCAATTAGATTAAGAATGGAATGAAGACATGTTCTATGAAACAGCCACTTGGAAATTCAACAAAGGGAAGACACAGTAGAGAGGGACATTGTGGGGACACAGAAGCACAAAATTTCTAGATAGGTGAAGCTGGACATTGTTAGATTGCGTGTGATTTTTTTTGTGATTCAAAATGAATATTAAATTTCATAAGTAGTAGAAAAGCTGTCAACAACAGTGTTTACTCAACATAAAAAAGTAGCATGTAGAATTCTGTAGAAACTTCTTTATCTGTGTTGGTTGTATTATGATTTGAAATTTTTTTATCATGTTATCTCATAAAAATTTGTTAACAAAACACGGATCTTCACACATGTTGGATTTCCTATTTGTAATATACTTCATGAAATGAGACCATTTACTTTATTTCACCAAAATGTTAATTTTTCATTTAAAAGCACATAGCATTCAGGGTGACTCTTTCTGTTACTTCTTTTAGAGACCAGTTTCCCAAAGTTTCCCACTTTGGCAGGAAATACAGTCAAATGCACGTGGCACAGAAATATATTTCAAGAAAGTTATTTTTTAAAAAGGAAGCATATGACTTAGTAACAATTTATCTCTTTCTAAAATGCTACTTCTCATTCTCCTTACATGTCTCATTGCTAGTTATTTTTATTCGTGATCCTTTGTTTCTTTTCTTCTCTCTTCTTGCTAATATGGATGTTAATTTTAGATGGCTTCGCCCTTTTCTCTTAAACAGTTCCTGTGTGTTATCTCATCCAACTCTTACATTCTTCCTTTGTTAATAAAATGGATGCTTTCTGAAGATTCATTCCAAGAGTCTCAAATGTTTCCAAACAACTTTCTACCATCTTTAAAGGAAAATGAAGTTCTGGGAAACTAAAGTGCTGCCTGATAATTTGTGTAGCAGATTTCAATACTAGAGTAAAATTCTTATCTTAGAAGTAGAATGGGGACTTTCCACTGGGTCTGGTTATGGAAATCTTTAAAATATTTTTCTATTATTGTAAAAAAGAAGTTTAAACAAATGACTGGTAATTTCTGAATAAGTTCTCCAATTA
The DNA here is from genome assembly GCF_012274545.1 of Fukomys damarensis. Taxonomy (NCBI): domain Eukaryota; kingdom Metazoa; phylum Chordata; class Mammalia; order Rodentia; family Bathyergidae; genus Fukomys; species Fukomys damarensis. Next base: position 23,298,242 of record NW_022900913.1, on the reverse strand, counting down.
AAGCAGTTTATTTATTAAAAAATATGACTAATTGCTATATTAGGACTAATTGCTCTAACAGCTATATTTATTTATTTACATTGGATTACTTGATCTACAACAATGTTTAGAAATTGTAGTCAGGGTTTGCAAGGGAGTAGATTTAATACAGTACACTCAATTTATAGGATTATTTTATACTATACACCCAAAATGTCAAATGCAAAGGAGTGTGACAGATCTGTCCACATGCTAGAGACCTGAAAAGTCCAACTGAGGACCTGGAGCCCATGGCAATGTCTGCAGAAGTTCAGCTAAAGGCCCAGTGCCCAAGGCCTAGCCCCACAGCAATATCTCATGCAAGTCTGTGTTGAGGATTCTACACCAGGAAGGCCAAAGGGCCAATGGTGGCGGGGAGCTGGAAGGTCTGCCCTAGTGGGGGGTGAAGGTTCTGTACCACTAGGCTGAGGGATCTGCACTGGATCTAGGAAGTGATGCTTAAGGCAAAGACTAGAGCTCCTGTGAACAGCAGCCATCTCTGCGGCAGAGAATTTCTGAGTTCTTCTGATAATAGCTCAGTTGTATCAGGAAAACCAGCCTCAGCAAACTTCTCCAGGAAAATCAACAGCACACAATCTTCCCCTCCAGTTCTCCTTTTATGCTATTGGCTACAATCCTCAGGTGTATCTTTCATGGCTAGAATTACATTGACTCAGTTCAGCTGTGTGTTCCAAGTGGCTAAGATATTAATCCACTGCAGAAATATTTCAGGCAAAGAAGAAAAAGAATTTTCTTACAAAGATTTAGAAATGTGCAGTGACCAGGAGGCAGTATGGGAAGAATTTTACAGCTGTAGAGGAGAGCTAGAGGTACTCTGAGAAACTTCATACTATTAAGTAAACTGTTTTTTTCAGGTGGTTCGGCTATATAGGGGAAGGTATGAAGAGTAGTCGGAAGAGTCAGATGACACATAGATTCAAGTTGATCCCATGTCTGTTTAGACACGTACATGTTGTCTTTTAATTATTCCCTAACAGAAGAGGGTAAAGAGTTAGAAATCTGATAAGTAATTCTTAAAGATGGAAATTATTATTCCAAAGAATAAGTTTTCTGTGCCAAGTGTTGTGAGCTCCCAGGTATATATATACTGGCACATGGAAAAAAGGGACTACATCGTAGAATCGAAGATAATTTAGAGAAATCCCATACAGAAAGTTGAGGGACACACCAAAACTCAGCATGAAGAGTGTTGCTAAATATATCCAGTTACACATAGTTGCATGTTTCTATATCTGCCATGCTAGAATCATATGAATGTTTATATAACCATCAAACTTTCTTCCATTTGAATAAGTTGTTTTGACCCTAAATAACTTCACAAAACAAGTGCAACTCTACACTGACTTCTTTACACAAGGAGCTGAGCCCTAGTGAAGAAACATACATGAACCAAAACAGCAGTCTAAAATGGTAAATAGAAGTAGCATCAGTGAAAAGAAAGACTGGGCTTCCCCCTGCCATCTTATTTTGCTAATACTTCCCTGCTCAAGTCTTGATATTCTCTTCTCCTCTAAGTGGTAACTAGCAGAACGTGCACAATGTGAGGCAGGTGGACACGAATTTTCCAATGTGAAACAGAAACAAAATATATTTTTGAGAAAGGTTCAAACCTCCACCATTAATAATCTAAGAAACTGTGCAAACTACTACTTCTTTTATAAATACTAGTCAGATGGAAATGGTACACATTTATTTGTGTGCCTTTAGTTTACATAAACATATGTATAAATCCCATCACCTCACATATAGTAAAATTTCCTAAATTCAAGCATCTTTTTAAGGATGAGAATATGAGTTTCATAAGATCTAATATCTTAAAAGAGATTTAACACAAATACAAATACCTAGGATACATTGTATAGTGCAGAATATGTAAGAAGCTTCATGACAAATGGAGGAAGATATGGGTATGGGAATATCTGTATATTAATATTTGGGGGGGTACTAGGGATCGAATTTGGGACCTTGCACTTGTGAGGCATGTGGTGAAACTGCTAAGCTAAATCCTTAGCCCCCTGTATATTATTAATGTTAGAACGAATGGAAAGTAATCAAAGCATCATTTATAATGAAATTATATTATTAAATATCACATCTCTACTTTGTTTCATGTTGCTTCATGCTTTATATATAATTGACTCATTACCCTTTGTAGAAAGTAATATCAGTCAATCCCCTCCTCCACTTACAGAGATAGAAATAATGCTCAGAAACATAAGCAATGCGCTAAAACTTAGGATTGGTAAGACATGTCTGACCCCAAATTTGAATGGTTTAGTATTTCTTTTTGTTTTTCTCCCAAGGTGAATAGTTTAGCAGGAAATTATAAGACAAGCACATAAGAACCATACATATTCAAGTTGAATACAATGATTTTTTCATGTTTCCTTAGTCTGGTGAGGGAAAACATATTAAAAACAGCCAGATAAATGAAAAAAGAATCACACGCTTTGCAGGTAACATCATAGGAGGAGAGAGAGAGAGAGAGAGAGAGAGAGAGAGAGAGAGAGAGAGAGAGAGAGAGAGAG
>NW_022900913.1:23280876-23295521 GCF_012274545.1 Fukomys damarensis | reverse complement strand
GAGAGAGAGAGAGAGAGAGAGAGAGAGAGAGAGAGATTCTTGAGAGAATAAAGCAAATAGTCACCAAAAAGTCAAGGGATGTGAAGTGAGAGAAGAGATCATAGATGCCGAAAAATTTAGGATCCTTTCATTTGGAAGTAGGGAAAGTTTTCAAAATACATTAATACAAATTACTGTCAAAGCAGTCATTCTGAAATAGCCTTCCATGATATCATAGGAACTTTAGAAATCCATGGAAACATTATAACCTTCAAGACAGAGTTTTAGCGATACAGATGCCAATTTTAACCTTTTCTAATAAAACCAGCTAGAAAAAGATAGACTACAACAAAGCATAGACAATATGATGTTGAAATTTTTGACTGTAATGACATTTAAAAGCTGGAAAACAACAATGAACATTTTTCATCTTGAATAGCTTGTTTTGTTATTCTCAAGCAGGAGACCTAAGATGTTATATTTCTCAAACATGACTAACTTTACAAAAGCAAGCTTACTTACAAAATGGTGTGCTTTGAAATGTGTGCACTAGCAAAATTAGCTACAGTCACACATGCAATCTAAATTTTAAAGCTCTGATAAATCTGTGCATAGCAGTAATAGTCCAAATATTTGTGATATGATCCGAAGCTGAAGAAGGCTGAAATTCTGTCTGGTTTGTATAATCAGTTGGCACCCTTGTCTCATTTTGCAAACTGATCATGGAGAGTTTGGACCCAAACAACAGATGGATTTCAACAATGATGGCAACAATGTAATCTTAGAGACAGAGACCTTGGCTGGATTTTCTACTCTGTTATTTGCTAGCAGTGGAGTATGGGAAAGAAATTAAATTCACCATTACTAGGTTGCTTCATCTATAAAATGGGGGTGGCAATACGTATATCGGAACAAAGATGTGTGTCAGTATCTGTGAATATTTAAATAAACAGATTTAGTTACAATTTCTGTACACCAATTGGCTTCTATTTAAAAAAAATTGGTCATTGTTTTATATAATCAAAACATAGTCTAATAGTGAATATTTTAAAACAAACTAAACTATGAGAAAGCCCTTTTCTATGCATTAAAGATATTTTGCTTGTGTGGTAGGAAAAATAGGTCAGTTGGAAAACAGATTTTTTTATTAAGGCAGTAACACAATAAGGGTGGAAAGTTTAAGATTATGGGATCATTTTTCATTCACAATCGAGATTTAAGGCTTTATATGTTAGTTTTTGATTATTTTCAAAATCAGCTTCTCAAACAATAAGACTAAAGCCAACATATTATCCAAAGTTATAAGTAGAGGATAAGTCAGTGCAATTTTTCTTCTAACGTATACATGGGTTATATCAAATCTTGCAAAAAAAATCACTCCAATCAATACTTTCTTTACATAAGAGAAAGAAACCCCTGTAAAGTACAATTTACAATTTCCTGTTGGCTATTTGATGCTTTTGTTCTTGTTAAATGTTACTTCTGAATATTTCTACCTTGTGAGATGCAGAATCATGATAGGAATTTTCATTGTTTGGCTTTCTGTAGTACCTGACTGAAGACAGTACACTTAATCATTATATTTTACAGATTAGATAAGGCTTCCTCCTTGCCTTCTCCTTTCCTCCAGCAATGTAATATTGTATTTGGCTTGCACACTTGTAATTAAAAAGTGACTTATGAAAGTGCACTGCACAAAAGACACTCGCCCCTTAGCAACCAGATGACTAGCTGCAATAATAATACAATGTCAAAACAGCATGATAGGTTCAATAATTGTTCCTTCTTCTCTTTAAAAGACAGTTAAAAATACAGTTGTGTTTTATATTCCAAGCAGAGTGGTACCTGGAGCAGAAGAGTGAAACAATGTCAATGCATTTTGCAACTGTATCTGTACCCTCTCTCTCTCTCTCTCTCTCTCTCTGTCTTTTGGTGTCACCATTTTAGTTGCATGGCTTTTTTAGATAAAGAGTTTCTTTTAATAAGTCTGATTTCCTTTATGTTTTGCAAGTGCCATGAATTCCAAAGTAAAGATTCTTCCTTAGCAGGTATCATATTGCAAACAGGAATACTAGCTTGTGTCAGGACTGGTGATCACAGGAAGTTTATCTTCAGTATGATTAATATGTCATATGAGATCCCATGCTTTGTTGATTTTCTTTTCAAGCAGTAAAATGTCCTTCCATCACTGTCTGTGTATCTCTTTCTTCTTTCGGGCAGACAGATCATGAATAATTTGTTTTTTCAGCTTGAAAATCATTATCATAAAACTAAACGTGTGCCAACCATGGAAATGGATGCTAAGTATAACATATTCTTAGGTCATAAGGAGTTAAAGGCAGTAGGAAAACAGACACATGAACAGCCCATGACCACCAGAGGAGATGTCCTCATGGTTGGGATATACCATTCTGTTTTGATCAGAGAGGATGGGGTCGAATCTCCTTGTAGTAAGTTTATGTCAATATCTAAATGGAAATTTTACATTATGCTCTAATATAATTAGACTCCTTGCTAAACCATAAAAATTAATGAATATGTCTAATAAATTTTAGAAAACAAAAATGCTAACTTTCCTTGCTACTGTGGAATGTGGTGGCTGATAAGAGATGATAAAGATGGGATAAGAGGAGTCCTAACACTGCGTAGGGAAGGAGTAAGGGTCCCAACCCACTCTCAGCATATGGTTTGGGGCTTTAAACCTAGCAAGGGAGAAAATTGTTCGAAGACAAAAAATGTGCAGAAAATTCTAGAAGTGATCCATAACAGCTTTCTAATTTAACAAGCAGATGGAACACAAGAGCTACACATTTAAGAAACAATGAAAACTTGGGAAGCAACAAGCTGCCTTTCCATATTTATTGTGGTTATTATCACCAGTTTTGAGTCAGTAGCAAAGCTCGGTGACTGTAATATTTACATTTTAACTGCAACACTGCACAAGAGATGTCTTTCGCATGACAGTGCAATAGAAACCCCTTGTCCGCATTTTGCTTTCTGGGGTTTCTAGTACAAATGGTGACTGTGGCCAGACAATACTATTTCTCTCGACTTTCAGGAGAGTTTGTATCTGCAACTTTTACTAGAATATATTGTTATAATTGTGTTATTAATATTTTTGTTAATTTTTTGCTGTGTATAATTAAAAATTTTGCTTTTTAGTATGTACTGTATGTATGTATCATAAAGCATATATACTGTAAAGGACATATGTACAGTTCAGTACTATCTGAAGTTTGCTTCTCCACTGGGAGTCTTGGATGTCTCTTGGGTAGATAAGGGGAGGACAACTTTGGTAATAAATAGGAGATGACCACAGGAAAACTGAGATCTATGAACACTGGATAAACTCCACTTCCATCTAGGCTTAATGTGGAGCTATCTGACATTGGCCTTTCCCTCTCCCTTTCTCCTTCTCTTTCCTGCTTCCCTTCTATGATGACAGAGGCCATTTCTGTGTTAAGCACACCGTCGGTCCCTGGAGAGCACAGGGGACTAGAAGTGCTACAGCTGGCTGGGCTCCTTCACACTTGAGGAGACACCATTTCCTGCTCCACCACCTGTCTTCATGTGTGGAATTCTCTAACTTTTCACGGCAGTTCCAATGAGAGCAGTTCTTCTTTTTATGTTTAATTATAGCTTGAGGACCACAGGTTTCTAGGAGGAAGAATAGCTCAGGGTTACTGTTACACTGGCATAGTGTAAAGGGCACTATTCTAACTAAAATGTCCAGATATTTCTGTTGATTAATTTTCCTTGGCATAGAATGTCTCAGCATGGTCCACGAATCACTTCCATCAGAATATTTTTTTGGTACCTCACTGAAACTCAGTTTCTTCAGCTCCACTTGTCCCCGCTGTGTCAGAATCTTCAGGTGAAGCTGCTAGTTTCTGTGTTGCAAGCAATTCTGATAACTTTAGAGCCTGCTGGAGAGATTTTGCCAAATGCTTCATTTCAAAGAAGCCAAACAGTGCCATCAAGAGGTCAGAGGTTAGTGGCAGGATTAATTAATGCCTGGGAAAGATTTTAGTAGGAAAGCATATGATTAAAAGAAGAAAGTTTATTGAGGAGGAATACAGATCATTACCTGGTCAATAAGCTTCCTCCTGTTTGTCTCCCAAGGAATAGAGGAGCTGGGTGGAGATGGCTCTTATCTTTCCCAGAATGGAGATAGATCAGATTCTGTTCCTGAACAAAAGAAATATCTGTGAAGACCAAACAGGACTAGTGCTATATAATTAGGAATGCACTAGCTTGTGTCTTGCAAATTTTTCCTCTGATGCCAGGGCCTCTATTTGTCTTTTATTTCTGTAGTCATGAAAGTGATTTTTGCTTCTCCTTTTATTTTCTAAGGCCTATAATAACATTTCAGTAATGTAGCATGTCTGTTGTTTCTGGAATCTAGTTTCCAATAATGCCTACGTATTCATCAGAGAGCGGGACTAATTACATTTGTACACTTCTATAAATTCTAACTGCTCTCCTTGCCTCCACTCCTCACCCATCTCAGTAGATCACTGTGAACGCATTAACAGTTCTGCATAAACTTCTCCACGATATTACACTAGAGTGGTGCTTGATCATCTGGCCAGATCAACAATCCGTATTAGAAACCAGAACTGAGGCTGACACTAAATTGTGCTAGAACAGACCACGTTAGAATAGAAAGAACATAACAATTCACTTTTTAAGAGGGAAAAAAAGCCCCATGTATCTTGTTTTTCATGGAAGATATAGAAACATGACATTTAAATGAAGTAGGTTTGACTTAAGAATAGTTTATTGATCTCCCTTATTTCATTATCATTTTTCTCTCTGCCTCTAAGCATATACTTGGACGTTAGCCATGAGTAGCCAGAACTCCCTCCAAAAGACTCTCATTGTTTCACAACTCTCTGTCACTTTCTGGAACAGTCATTTCCCTGTAGAAGTCTTCTTGAGTGAATTGAGCCTAATCAGCGAGGCCAAACATTTTATGTTTAATAAACTTTGTTTTCATTTTCCTTTCTCAGGCAAAGGGAATTTGGTAGGTTTCTTGAACAGAAAATGACTGGGTAGCTGAAGAAAATCTCTTCTCAGAGGTCAGAAATATTGGAATCGGTGGGCAAGTAGGTGTGTGACTAGATACACTGTCTGTGAAAAAAGAGTTACACAGTTCCCTTTATGGTCACAAATTTAGTGGGTAAAGAGCTTCGTGCTCTTATAAACTGAAATAAAGTAAGGGAAGCTGTTTTGCAGTGTGAAGCTGAAATCCAAAATCTCTTTGTTTAGCACTCATGGATTCCGAACACTCCCAGGAAGTGTAAGAACTGAATGACCTGTAGATTAAGATTGACAACCCCAGAACCCAAGAATGGAGCCAATAGGTTGAGCTCAGTTTTGAGGGGTGGGATCATCCTTCTTTAGCTAAGTGTGCTGGTGCTTCATGCTAAGATGTGAATTGGTGGATGCTAGCAGAGAAGGCCTGTCATTTCCTGTTGCCCACTATAGATCTTTGGTGGGGTTAATTTTCAACTGAAAGAACTTGATTAGTCCCCTATGCATGCCAACACATTTCAGAATTACATCATTACTTCGGGCTATTGAGGGGGAAAAAGGCAGAGGGAGGAAGAAAACTTTGATTTACTGCCAATCAGGCAGATGCAGACTGAAGCAATTAACTGGGGAAACAGAAGAGAGATGAGCACATTGGTCTCTTAATTTTGTATCAGTCTGGGTGTATCCAAAAAACAGAAGATATTTTGCATATGTAAATCTGGGGTAATTTTACTTTTAATTTCTCTCAGGTGATTTTTAAAGACTGGAAAATGTAGGCATGAGAATTGGACAACTAAGTGGTTCAGAAGAGCAGAAGGACATTGCAAGTCCTAAACTACAGGGACAAGAGAAGGGGATGGTATCACCAGAGCCAAAGTTAATGAGAAGTAGTAGATATCATGTTGGGTTTTTGCAGTAGGAGTTGGAGCCCTGGAGAAGCAAACACTGCCAAAGATACATTCAGAGACATAGCTATGCTACCATCCAACCTCCAAATAGTGTCTCTCTGGGGCACAACCCAACTTGAAAGGGTCATTCCGTTTATGACACTAACAAAGGAAGACTGAGTGGATCTGAGCAAACAAGCCCAAGGCTGACACAATGTACACAACGTCTGATCTGGAAAACAGGGATTCATTATTTAAAATTTGACTTATTTCTCACTATTGTTCTTCTCTTCATTCATAGTTGTCTGCTCCTTTCTATACAATGGGACTATATGAAACTGATGATATTTAATCACTCTTGACCTATGAAATCACATTTTTATAAGGTTCGACTTCATATAATCCCCTGCTGTGTATTACATTATACCCATACTAGTGAAAGTTCATAGGGTATGAAATGGCATGGTCCTCATTTATTTAAACATGTGTCTTCCTCTTTTAGGCTATAAATTTTTTGATGGCTTATTTAATTTCATATCTCCAGTTCAGAATATGCTACATAGGTCTGGTGCAAAATTGTTACTTATGAGTGTTAGTGACTTATAGCTGAAGTTTAGTTTTATGCTTACCACATACTTATAGAAGCTATGGACTGTCAAATAAAAAGAGTAATGAGACAAACATATCTATATCTATATCTATATCTATATCTATATCTATACATATATAGATATAGATATATTATATGGTGTGTCATGCAGTCATGTTGTATTAATAAGAGTTCTACAGAAACAGAACATATATATATATATTTTTTTATATATATATATAAATTTATCTTTGGAATTGGCTCATGTAGTGATGGTGGTTAGGAAGTACTGTGAGATGTCATTTTGAAGCTGGAGACAAAGGGCAGCAGGGGCTTTAATTCAGCCTGAGTCTGAAAGCCTAAAAATCAAGGAATCTGATGTGTTTAAAAGCAACAATAGGCCGGGGATTTAGCTCAGCGGTTTGGTGGCCTGCCTTGCAGGCGCAAGGACCCGAGTTCAATCTCTGGTACCCCCCCATAAAAAACAAAAAAAAAAAAGTAACAACAACAAACCAAAAACAAAGAATGAAACAAAACAAAATCTCTCAAGAGGAATCCAAAGGCTTGAAGACTAGGCGTTCCAAAGTCTCAGGGCAAAAGAAGTTGGATGATAATTCACTCTTCTTTCACTGTTCTATTCTATTCAGATCCTCCACAGATTGGACAATGGCCACCCTCACTGACGAGGCTGAATCTGTCTTAGTAAATCAAGTGATTCAAAGGCTATCTTTTCTAGACTCACCCTTACAGAAACACCAAGAAATCATGGGTTGCCAGCTTCTTGGAAATAAATGTAAAGTTGGTGTCATGTTGGATTGAATCTGTATTTCAGCAGAAGTTAAGCATTTCCAAATCAGGTCTAATTTATACATCAGTACAGTTTTGAAAATGAACTGCTACAACCAGCCTTCTCTGTAGCGCACATGCTACTGAACCTGTCTGAAATAAAGTTTTTCTTTCTCACGATTCAACTTTGAATAGCTCTAGGCTAAAAGACTTTTAATGGCCGTAAAAACGGGAAGGTATAAATTCTCCTCAAAAACCAGTTCTCCTTTGTTAGTCCTCACATGTTATGTTCCTTTAAACTTTAAAAAAATTTTATTAGTACATTTTCAGTACATAATGATGATTGCATTCGTTGGGGAGTTGGTATGTTCGCACAGTACATCTTAACTCTTTCTTCATCCCCTTCCCTGTCTCCATGTATGTTACTTTATCCTTAAAATTTTCATTGGAAGGGAAATTAATAGGTTCAAATGAAATTGTCCTCTAAAGTATGAATGCTTGTCCCACAGGCAAAGAGTTCCCCTATTTTTTTGGACTGGGATATAGGAAACCTGTGCCAGAAGTTCCCCTCCTTGTAGTGCCCTGAGATTATTTCTGCATCGGTTTATACCTGAAACCTGACAGTATCCCCCCATTGGAAAAAGTGTTGTGTTAAATGGCTGTGGGCAGCTAACAAAGATCTCTCCAGGCTTTTTTTCCTGGGTAATTTTGTGTGTGTGTGGTGCTGTGGATCCAACCCAGGGCCTCATGAATGTTAGGCAAGCACTCTACCACTGAGTTCCCCTTTCCCCAAGGCCATGCTTTTTCTTAACTGTAATTGCTAGAATTATGACATAGATTGTAATAATGATTTTAGGACCTTACAAGAGATTAAGAGTAGAAGATGTCAGAAAACAAAAGGTGAGTCCTTCTGATTCTTATTTTTTAAAAACCTTTCTCCCTGCGCTTTTACACATTGCTATTTATTTATATCTTCACTTCATAAGAGATTCTTTTAGAGCAATGACACCTAATTGGCTAACATTAGAATTGCTAGGTAAGCTTTTTTTTTTTAAAAAAAAGATACTCCACAGATTCTGATCTAAATTAGCTTGAGGTAGTGCAAGCTGGTGCATTGATATTTTTAAAAACTACATGTTCAGAGAGTTAAGAGGCAGGTGTATTAAGTAACAGTATCTCACTGAGTTTTGGGGGTCTGATAATACTCTTTGGTTTGCTTTTCCTAAAAGTTTGCATTTACATGAATTTCACACCTCAGTCATTGTATTGTGCTCTTTTGGATATTGAAGCTGTCTTGTAGAAGTCTAGAAGCTGGGACTCTGGGTCATTTAAGTTTCTAAGTATATTGAAGAAGTATATTGATATTGTGTTCTTGATTGACTTTGAAGGGTTGTATTGTAGGATGAGGACCACAAATAAAAGAAAGTTAAAAAAAATTCACTCAGCAAGTTGTAAGTAACATGACCCTTTCTTTATGAATGTGAAAACTGAAGACACTGGATCAGTGATAAAAGTGAGTTGGAAGGTTTTTTTTTTTTCCTAGTGAAAATTCACCATTTTATGCTAATAAGAAAAGAGAATGGGATGGACTGTATTGTGAAAGACAAGATAAAAAGGCAAAAGTAACTGACTTTTTTTGTTCATTTTTGAGTGATAATTCTGAAAAGATGTCTTTTTTATTATACAGCACCATTGCTGAATTCACAAGCATCTTTTTTTTCTTTTTTCTTTTTTTTTTGTACTGGGAATTGAACTCATATCCTTGTGCTTGCAAGGCAGGTGGAGGAACCACTGAGCTAAATCTCCAGCTACAAAAATCTATTTACCAAAGAAAGTATTGAAGTCATGGAGATTTTACCATGTGCAGACACAGAGCTGCAATCAGATCAAGAAAATGATGAAGCTAGTAATGGACAGGGAAGCTCAGAGGATGTAAAATAAATATCTCTGCATTGCAGTTTTTAAAATTCAGAGATTCGTGAAAAAATAACAACTAATGTTTCACAGAAGATTCCAGAGGATGATTTAGGGGATTAAAAAAATATTATCTCTCAATTTGAATTACTCACTTCTCAGTGGTTAATTGAAAAACTGTTTATACAGAGCTGAATTGGTGTGCTCTATAGAAGAGAAACAGAATGATCCAAAAGTAGCTAGCCTGATTCCTCCAGGAGCTAATGTCTTGGTTGGGTAACATGACCAAGTGGCACCTTCTGTGACAAATGGCACATAAAATGCTAGTAAGATCCTAATGAGAAATACTATGTGTACTGAAATAGCTATTTCAAAGACCAAAATTCTCTTTAGTGACAAAAATTCTCCTTAGCTTAGCAGAGGGGGAACTTGTGGATAAATATGAATCAGATCTTGATGTATAGGGTTGAAAGGACAAATATATTAGTGTATGATTACAAAGGGCTGAGATGGTCAGGCTGAAGAGTACAAATCATGTAGAGGATGAGAGAAATAAAGTTGGATGAACTGGATAAAGATAGGAGGATGTTAATTTAAATGTAACAGTTGTGAATTTTGAGCTAAGTATGGAAGGAAGCACAATCATAGCTGTGCATTAAGAGAGTGTCATAGGGACTGACACTATTGTCATGGTTTTTCACATTAACTTTGTATTTTTCAATGGGTCCATTTAGCTGGAGCACATAGGAAAGTTGGAACAATGAAAGTCTGGCTACTGTGCAGTGGGCTTGGAATAGAGGCAGGAATGTGTTGGCTTCTTTCAGGTAGAACTGATGAGGAATTTCACAGCAAACAAGAAACCAGAGACTGCTACCATATAAAGAAGGAAGTATATTGAAGAATTAAGGGCGTTTTTTTTTGTTCTATTGACTATATTTTGTCATTATGAAAAACTGAGGCTTGGAATACATGGGGAAAATGAAGGCACACATTGAAATTTTAAGGTAGATATGATAATATTTAGAATTGATATGACATGTATGTAAAAAACTTTACAAAGTATACTTGACTCTGATTGTAACATATACCCATAACTAATGTAATAGCATTGTCTACACAAAAGGGATGTGCACAGAAAGCTAGACTCATTCTGTTGTAGGGTCAATAAAGATGAGAAATAAGACCAATAATGAACCATGTGTCAAGAAGTGAGTTGTTAAATCTCTGTGAGAACCAGAATCCCAACTGATCTGTGACAATGGTGTTAAAAATACACAGTGGACTAAATATGACTTTTACAATATATGATGCTGGAAAACTCAGTATCTATGGGCAAAGAATGAGAGTGAACGTCTATCTTATAATACACACACAAATGAAATCAACTTAAAATTGATTAAAGATTTAAATGTAAGAACCCACATTACAAAATTTCTTGAGAAAACACTCATGATATTAGTCTTGCTACAGGTTATGTTAAACATGACATTATAATCCAGGCAAGAAATACAAAAATGAATAAGAGAGGCTATGTTAAACTAAGTAACTTTTTTTTCTCATTGAGTTTATTGGTACAGTCTAGGCATACAGTACAGTTACATTCATCATTGGGATCTTGTACCTTTACATGACAGGTCTTGGTTCTCATTTTTCTCCTTACCCCTGCCCTCCCTTCACCCCCTCCTCCCTTCCCTATTTACAAATACTTAGGGTTATTATGACTTTGTAACACAAAAACCCCTCTGATGACCCAATTTAAAAATGAAGAAGGAAGTAAGGAAATTTTTCTCCAAGGAAAATATATAAATGGCCAAATAGTACATAAAAATTCTCAGTATAAAAAATCACTAGGAAAATGTAAATGTAAACCACAATGAGACATCATCTCATACCTTTCATGATGTCTATTATCAAATAAATAAGAGGTAATAAATGTAGGTGAGGATGTGGATAAATTGGAATGCTTGCACATAGTTGACAAAAATGCAAAATGGTGTAACTGCTATGGAAAATAATATGAATATTCCTCGAAGTTAATAATAACACAACTCACCACCCATTGATCACACTTCTCAAATTTACCCAGAAGAACTCAGTAAGGATTCTAAACAAGTACAGTACTTTTATGTTCATTACAGCAATATTCACAGCAGCCAAGATGTCCAAACAATGTAAATATCCATTGGATGATTAATAAAAAGTGTAGCATATGCATGTGTAGGAATGTAGTTAGTCTTACAGAAGAAGATAATGCTGTACTACATCACTACATGGATGAAATTTTACCATATTGTGCTGTTGAAATAATCATGAAAGTAAGTTGCCTATCGATGGGCATAATGTTTCAGTTAAGCACCAAAAAATTGATTCTGTCATCTATTTTATAGCATTATATCTATATTCGGTCAAACAGAATTGTATGCTTGAAATTTTGTTGGAAGGGTAGATATCATGTTAAAGTAAGGAAAAAATAGAGGGATAATATAAAGTAAATAATGACACATATTAAATAGGATGGTGAAAATTGCCTAGGTATTTAAGAAAATATTAAAAATATATTGGCATTGTTAAAAGGCAAAGTAAGACAATATGACCCTAAGTTTTGTAAGAAAGAATTATACGAATTTGAGTAGGAAAGAATATTTTGAAGGGTTGCTGTAGACATCTCTGAATAATATGTTCATGAGTGTCTTTATTCTTCTCTTTTTACGTTTTCATATTCCAAGTACTACATTCTAATCAAGAGTATTGTACATTATAATAAAAAAAACATCACAATAAATGCTGCTGAATATACCAGAATACATCACATCCACAGAAAAAGGAGATATTTGTTTTTGGTTTATATCTAGCTAGGTTTTCAAATCAAATAAACATATTTGTTCAGCAAAAAAATTTGAAAAAAATATATTTTCTCCCAGTATTTTCTTACTATACTGTAAATATGATATCCTTGAGGCATAGAGAAGACAATAGCAGCTTTGTAACCACTTAAATATATAATAGAAATTGAAACTATTTAGATGATTTCCAGTATAATTTTGTAACTGGCTTAAATATAAAAAGTGTAATTATTTTGAATTATGATCTTTGTACAAAAAAGTGTCCATTTAGAAGCCTACTTAATGTGACTGTAATTCAAGTGGAGTTTGAACTTACATAGATAATGAAAAAATGAAAAAAAAATTGTAGATTTAAAAACTTTTAATTCATAATAGCACTTACAAATAAATTGAATAAATGCTAAAGTTCCCAGATGAAATATTCACATTTCTAAGAGTTCAATTTTGCTTGTTGTTGTAAAGGATCACCTTAAACTTCATATTTGATTATCACAGTCAGAACTTGTTGCCATGTTGATAAAAACCTGCCTACCAAAATAAAATTTGATGGAGAGAAATATACACTACACAAATGATATTCTTATTAAATTGACGGGGTTAACATTGAAGACTTGAAATTTATTGACATGTTGAGGACTTCTGTTTTTTACACTTACCTCTCCAGTTTTCTTACTGTCACTGACTAAGTTTAAGGCACTCAATTTTCCATCTGAAAGTTATTTTGGTGTAAGAATTATAGTCTGTAGTATTTCTGGATTACTGCCTGATCACCAATGTAGAGATTGAAAGCTGCCAATGGAAAATTTCTGTTTGACCATTCAAATTGGTATTAATTTAGAATGAAAGAGTTTTTTCTTTCTGCTTTTTCTGTGTTGTAAAAGCATCCAATGGTTACACTAATGGCAAACCAAATATTAACCACAGCCATTGCCATTATTATCTATTCATGTATTTTCATTTTCATAGATACATTTTAGTCATTTACCACTACCAACACTTCAACAGATTTGAGTACACATTGGGCTGGTATTTTAATGATAAAATTAAACATCAGATAAAGGTATGGCATTTGACTCTAAAGGAAGACTTTAGGTATAACATATTCTAACAGTATTGCATTAATTGAGCCATAAATTTTCTTTGGAAGACAAGCATTTATAATAAATGGTATAATATAAGGCACATAATTTAAATCCTTGCCAAATGGCAAATAGCCAATCAGAAATAAAACCAAGAATTCTTTCTGACCTTTCTTCTTGGTTAAGTATAAGAATAACTTTTCAACTCTATCTAAAATTTCATTTTTTCTTAACCTCACTTCTGGGAAATAATAAAATTATTGGTGTTGCCCACTTTAGTCCTTCTGTATTTTAAACCTTTGTTCAATTTTTAAAAACTTGATATTGATAGACGCATTTTGAACCATTGTCTTTGGAAATGAATAGCTAAAGAGAAAAATCAAAGTGTTTTCAGTAAGATTCGATGGTAGAAAAGTCAGTAAAACTTTCTATAATATTCATGGCATGAAAAATATTTATTCTGCCTTTTAATTGAGCAATTTGTCTATTTCTACATGATTCTAGTATTTACATGTTTCTTACATTGTTACATTATCTTCACTAATCTTATTTTAATTTTGTTGCAGATTCTCAACCTGAAGAACCAAATATTATTAATAGATTTAAATTTCATTGACTAAGAGAAGTAAAGACATCTTTACCTTTCCTATACTTACTAATATGTAAGCCTAATAGAAGATTGCAATAATCAGAAAAATTCAAATCTGTAAATGAAAATACTTTTCAGTGTATATAATTCTGCCTTTAAATGTATAATTTCTTAAGATAATTTTCACAGCATTAATCATATATTTATATAGTTTCATAAAGAGTAATAATCTGAACATAAATTTGGTCATGAGGCAGATTCCAGAATGTGCAGTAATGATTTTTAGAGAAAATAAGCAGATACTTATCTATTATTTAATTTTTCCATTAGAGAATTTAAAGAAACTTTATTAGTACAAATTGTACATTAAAATAACTGCTTCACTGTAGACTAGAACCAGAAAAGGAAATATTTTGGAAAGGTCTTGGATTTTTGCGGTCTATGTAGCAAGGCTTTATATAAACCTAATGAAACTCCTAAACATGGCATTACATGACAAGCAAAGCACTCTCTTCTTCCTCTCGGAAACGTTACGGAGGACATTCACTATCTACTAATCGTGTCAGATTCACAGGGAAGACTGTAAGGTATTCCACTGAAACAAGAAACTTAAAAGTTACATAATTTGAGTTTAGACCAGAAAGTCTTATTCGGTTTTCCAAGGTCTTATTTTAACGATCTTTCAAAAATAAAGATGTTTAAAAATACTGGACCTAATTTTAAAATAGGTATCATCTTATGTCAAAGCAATTTGATAACCAGTTATACTACAATGCAGTTTTCTCCTTTATGGCAAAGTTTTAATAGCACGTTTACTGCTGCCAAAATATTTCAAGGATGAGTGCATGTGCTTCTTAAGCTGTGTTCCAGGGAACGTTCTTTCCGGTGCATGCTGATAGGTGTCCTATGCTAAAAAAAAAAAAAAAAAAAAAAAAAAAAAAA
>NW_022900913.1:23267356-23280490 GCF_012274545.1 Fukomys damarensis | reverse complement strand
AAAAAAAAAAAAAAAAAAAAAAAGAAAAACAAAGTCCCATAATCCTTTAAAGAACGCCAAGAAAAGAGTTTCTGATTCAAAATTTTTAGAACAGCCACTAGGATTATATCTGTTCTTGGGAAACTCACTAAAGTGTGTTTTGGAGCTGTACGAAGGGGAGAAAATGTTGTAAGAAAATAGAGCTGAGAATAAAAGTAAAGGGACTCTGTGCCCTACTTCTATAAAAAGGCGGCAGAAAAGTGTTTCTTACGTGCTGGAGACCAACATAGGGAGTGCAGTCAGTCATTAGCTCTGCACAGAATACAAGGAGGGGTAGTCTTTGGTCAGTGTCTGTGACCTGACCTTGAAAAGAACATCTCAGAAGATGCTACCTTTGTATGCAATGATCAACCAGACAAGATGCCCCTTATCCCACCACCGTGAGTGATCTAAACTGTTTCTACAGTCAGCTGAAATGGAGGCCCAAAGTAGAATTATGTTATGTAAGATAAAAGTACTGGAAATTACGATCCCTCTTTATCTGAGTCCTGAGTTAGAGTTTATTTTGACTATAAGAACATTTCTTTGGACTAGGATTCTTAGGAATGTACTTTAAACAACAGTAATCAAGCTAATTAATTCCTGGCAGTATATACCATATACTTACTTAGCTAAGCAAAATACAAAGTACTTAATAGGCTTCGTATTCTTAAACCTTACATTAGATATGTGAGGCATGGAATATTGATGATTATCTTAATCAATGATGAAAAATAAACAAGTCATGTCTAAATGAAATGAAACATTTTCAGGGCTGACCTTGACTTACCTTAGCTCATGCTGTTTGCAATCTATACATCTTTGGTAAGTCTATACCTTATAATAAATAATTATTTTGAACTAATAATATATTTTTTCAATGCGATCTGTCCTTTCAAGGATTCTCATTTTCTTCTACAAATTGCTGCAATCAATTGAAACAATGCTGGGAAAAGTTAACATTTTTTCCTTAGAGCTATTTTACAAGCTGTAATCAAAATATTTTACTGCTATGAATTCACACGTACTTTTAGAACAAACAGTACTGTATTATCTAAGCTCACCACTATGGAGGGCCTGCTGATTTCTGGCAAGTTTAATAAATTTTACCTAGTTTTGAAAGTTCAAGATTTGTTATTATTAATGATATCCCCAGGTTTTAGTAGACATGGATCACTTACTTGCTGAATACATGTTAAAGTATTTTAAAGAAACTTCAAACACTTTGTACCCTTCAGAGTGTAGCATGCTGGTGGTGACCCATGGAACGTGCGCCACATCAGGCTATTGCATCACTGCGAGCTCTGAAAGGTTCACCATCACCAGCCTAGGGATCCTGTTTAATCACTACTGTCTTAGAAGGCATTCACAAGAACTTTCTCCTTAGCACACTATTTTACTTTAAATATTTTAGTAATCAATTATAATAAAATTACCTTTAATTCTAATTTGAGCTACATATTTTGATAATTTGAGGTCAAAGATAATATTCTATGATTAAATTTAATCCTATAAAGTATCTAGTGAATCTACAAGAATTATTTCACTTTAGAATCGGTAAAACTTCGCATTTGCCTCACATTTGAATTGTTTTTTTCAGTTTTCTCACTAATCTATAAAGGTATTTTCAGTTACATGAGCAGTTTTAGGTAAAATATGAATTATCATGTTGAATAATGTAAATCAAATATGCCAAAAGAATGAAATATGCAATATATGGCCTTGTGTTGTCTGACAATTATGTAATGAAAACGTGTTCTACTGTGACACTGATACAGTACACATGAGGGGTGAAAAGGGAGAGGGGAGAGAGAGAGAGAGAGAGAGGAAGAGAGAGAAAAGCAGAGAGAAATTCTGTAAGTATTTAGCAGCTTCATACAATAAATTAAAGATTGTAGAACATTTAATTTTAGGGGGTCTTAAAATGAGGTCTCCATGGCTGTGCTTCAAGGTTCCATGAACACTGCCAAATTATATCCTTAATTATCGTGTGAATGCATTTATGTGATTTATTTGGGTAGGAAATTATGAAGTTTTATCATATTTTCCTGTGGTTATTAATAAAAGCAAGTTACCTTTACTGATCAATTTTTCACTCTCTATAGGCCCATAATTTGCAGTTGCGGGTTTATTTTGTATGATTACTATTTTTTGTCTTGCAAAGAACTATCCTGATTTTAACTTTTGCACTTCAATCAACAAACCTCTTGGGCAATTATAAGAAGTCCATCATGAGGCCGATGATGAACAAAATAAAGCAATCCATTGTTTAAAAAAAAAAAAGCATGGTTTGGAAAGGGAAAATAAGAAAACTTGCACACTAACTAACAAGTGATAAAAACATATGAAAACACTGTAAGCAAATGCTCACTAATGTAGCAGACATTACAGATATTTTTATATTTTATATTTCAAAAATGTGAGATCCTTACTTCTGTGTTTGAGGACCGAGAGAGACAGTATGCATCTCTGTAGGGAATCCAGCTTTGTGCAGACCATGACGAAGTAAGAGAAACACCTAGAGCTAAAGTTTAATTGTGCTTCTCGGACAGAGAAGGTTTATTGGTTAGAGGAACCAAATCAATAGGAAATACATGAGCAATTCCACGGGAGATTTATTAGGTAGGCTTACAGAATCATAAGCTAGAGAATCGGCAGTAGCCATCGGCATACTGGACACCAGAGGACTGGTAGATTCTCAGCCTAAGAACTTGGGGCCACAGAACGAGAGGGATCAGTGGAAGAGCGAAGGCCCGGAAGCTCGAAGGAGACTGACGTCCAAAGGTGACAGCAGCCAAAGACTGCCGAATTCTTTCCCCATTTCCCCTCTTCTTTTATTCCATGCCCAAGAAAGTGTGCCCCCCCATTGTTTATTGGTACATTTAAAGCAAACTATACAGTTATATTCATCATTGGGATCTTGTACCTCTACATGATATGTCTTGGTTCTTATTTTTTCCCCAAACCCGTGCCCTCCTTTCCCTATTTACAAAGACTCTGTTTTTACCCCTCAACGTGCTGGCCTTCATGCCAATCACCACTGGAAACATCCCCAAATTACACCAGAATGTGCTTCACTGGTTTACTGGGTGCTTCTTCATCCAGCCAAATTGATGGACATATCAAGATTAATTCTCTCAGAAAGCTATGCCCTAATCCAAGGAGTCTAATGTCATAAAATAGCCTTGTACTATATTCCAAATGATATGATTGTATCATATTATTAACTGGAAATCATAATAGACTACAATTTGGAAATAAGCATTCTATTATTATTTAACCTATTAAAAATTTGGGATTTTTTGCAGGGGGAGGAGGATTGTCTTACAGTCCTGTAATAGGAACGGAAAATAGATTCTATGAATAATGTCTTTATTCTTTGTTACTTCTGTTAACTGATTGTTTTTTCCAATTGATTTTTTCCAGCAATTTCCAAACATCTGATCAACTAGATTATACATTCTTCATTCCAATATATTTGTTATAAAGACTTCTTCTAAGATTTAATAAAATCATACATAAAATTAGTGAAGATAGGTCTGGTGATTTAGTTCAGTGGTTCTGCCGTCTGCCTCATAAGCACAAGGACCCGAGATTGAGCCCCAGTAACAAAAGAAAAAAGGAGGAAAGACCACTATCTTCTAGAGATAGTAAGATTCTTCATCAATTATACATTTCCATGGTGAGTAATGGCAAGTTACAAAATGTTAAACAGGAACGTTTGCTGGATTTTCAGAGGTTTTTCATAGACTAAAGTGTATGTAAATCTCTAGTGGTGGATATATTATTCAATGTCTATTATTTAATCATAAAATACCTATTAATACTTAATAGAACAAGTATTCTGAGGTACATAGTGAGAGGAAATGCCAATTGAAGTCAAATATCTGAACTTGTTTTTTCACAGATCGAAAGTTAGGAGTTGAATCACTCAACTGTCCATAAACAGATCGAGCAAAAGTCTTTCCATGCTCAGATAACAAAATGTGAATGATGGAATTTTAAAAGTGAAACCATAGAACATCAGATGACATATGGAAGAGGATCTACGAAGGAACAGAGAAAGAATATAGCCAGAATATAGGACCATATTAGCAAAATCAACACCAGCTCCTATTCAGATGGATGCTAGAGGCCAGAGGAGATAGCTGTGTAACAGAAGATTACCTGAGGATACCTGTGCAACATTCATACCTATCTTCCCTAGCACTGCACAAGAAAAGAAGAGAAGCCAGATATTTCCATTCTGGCCAAATAGTAAGTCAGACATAACCATACTAAAAAGACACATCCTATAAACATATCAGGGTTATGAGAAAGCACTTCGGCTGATGTATTTGTGCTGTCAAATAAAATCTCTTTAGATTTATTTGGGATTCCTTCATTTAATATATGCCTAACATCAATTTCTATGTGAGTCTCCCAGTCAACAACACACACTAAGATACTGAGAGAGTAAATAGTCTGTGTCTCACTTGACTCTTAAACATGGATGGACAACAAATAAAATAACTATGAAAAATTTGAACAACAACAACAACAACAAAACCAAAATAAGCAGAAAAGAGGCCATGGAAAAGAGGCAGGTAGAGGTAATTAGAAGAGATATAAACTTAAAGAAAAAAATCTGATTTCAGTTAAAATCTGAGATGCTATTTTTGGAAAAAAGCAAATATGAAAAATAATCCATAAAATATGTAGCAGTATAACTTAGCTATTTAACTCACTTAAGAATATATTAAAAGCAGCACAACAGAATAAAAAAATAGTTGTTTAAGAAAAGTAATTTAATCATAGAGTGTAACTTGACCCCACATTGAACTATATTTTTATATTTATAGTAATTTACATTCTAATTTATTATGTTTTCAACATTTAAAGCCAACTAGTGAGCAGAGACAATCTGATTAAGATTTTACAATAGCATATAAGTTCTATCATTAACATAAAATGGTAACAGAAAGATAAATTTGCTAATATATTTATTTTTAAGGTGTCTATAAGCATGGCATAATAAGATAGTGCTATACTAGAATGATTTTTAGACTTTTGAAAATAGCCATCAAGAAAATGAAAATACATGAACAGATAATAATGGTTTCTCTAATAGGAGAGAGTAGTGGCTTTTTATTTTCAACCCAAATATTTTAAATTATGTGCATGGATCACAGTACTTTAAGAAGAATATAAAGTCAAGGTTAAAATAACATTTAAAAATAGATTACGTTATGGTTTAAGTGTAAAATGTGCCCCCAAAACTCATGAATTGAAAATTAATCCTTAATTCAGCAATGTTCATAGGTTGGACCTCAAAAGGAATTAAGCCTTTGAGTACAGCCCTGACCGGCATATTAGAAAGTGGGACCCAGTTTGAGTCAGTGGGTAACTAACTGCAGGAATGACTTTGAAAGGTTTATCTTGCTCCCACCTTGCCGCACCCCCCTCCATTCTGCTATGAGCCCTGTAGCTTTTCTAAGCCACGCCCTTCCATCACGTCCTTCTGCCCTGACTTTTCTGTATGCCCTCGATCCTGTGGCAGCAGAGCCAGCTGACCATGGGCTGAGACCTTTGAAACTGAGACCAACTCGACTTATCCTTTTTGAACTGATTTATGTGAGATATTTGTCACCATAATGGAAATCTGACTAGCAAATATTAAAATACAGCTCATTTCCTGAAAGACTTTGGAAATAAATTTAAAAAATACAGAAAGTCTTAAGACTTTTCCTTTTAGAGGCTGAAATTATTCAGTACTCTCTTTCTAGGGTTTCCAGTTTATAAGGCTCATTATTCTCGGAATTGTGGAAGTAGACATATTCTCTAATTAGTGTTGCTTCCTTAGCTTCTGACAAGTACTTTCCATACAGCAGATACTCGTATGCTTGTACTTTGTACTTTCCAAAGAGCAGGCATCCACAGAGCAGGAACCCAAGTGTTAGTGCTATGTCAGAAGATGGAATCAACTGAAATAACAGTAATAATCATTTACAAATCTCTTCACACAAATTAATAACAAAACGATGGGGATGAATATGCTCCTAAACGTACACAGTATTCCTCCTCACGAAACTCTTTCCTTGCAAATACTCATAAAATACCCATTTCTATTCACACTCAAATATGCATTTTGTGTGGGCATGGACATCAGTCTTATATGTTATTTTTCTGTGTATCAGGCCAGTCACTGATCAATTAAAAAAAAATACTTCAAAACGTGGCATTCAAGATTCCTATAGAAAACTGCAATTTTATGAGCTTTCATTTGTCTGCAGTGAATATATCATCTGCATCATCTAATTTAACTAAATTATTTATCTCGATCTTTCATTCAAGGTAGAGAGAGATAAAATGAATTCAATCAAGAATTCTTAAATATAGCCTAGATTCTCACGAAGATTTGGTTATCTTTATTATTATCCAATTAATTTATGCATGATGCCATTTTTGTGTGCTTAAGTAAGCATGAATGTGTGTTTATTTCTTTGATTGCTGCCTGTCTTTTTGGAAGAATGCTTGTGTTATTCACTATTAATACTAATCACTTGTCTTCTTATTTGTGAATCCTGAAACTTTATGGTCATAGACTTTCTGGACTGGGACTCTTGTCTTTGTCTAATATTAGAAGTCAAAGATTTTCCAAATTCTAAGACAATTTTTATTGAGTTTAAGCAGACTTTTATAGATGAATGAGTCATACATACCTTTGTCTTTAAATACAAATATATTTGCTCAGGATCCCATTGCAGGACACTTTTTTAACCATGGTGACATTAGGAATGATCATACAAGAATATACTGTCAGGATTTAAAGATTCATTTTTTATCAAGCTATGAAACCTAGGTAGCATTGTTTGATGGGTTATACATGCAAATAAGTTCATTTACTATGATTTTTTGTTTTTCCTGAGGCCTGACTGTTTAACTTGTAATTCTGTATCCCTACAAGACTATGACTTTAGGAGGGTAATTTCTATATCCTGTTTCATTGTAGTAAAATTGTTTGTAATATGAAAGATACTAAACCTTGCTCTAAACATACAACAAACCTTCAGCAAAAGGTTACTTTGCAAAGCTCAGCAGAACTTAGATACATTGATTAAAAGTATAGGTACAGGGGAAATTTCATAATATTTAATTCTCTCTTAGTCTGGAAATAATGTGAAAAATGAGTAGAAAATCCACTCTGGAAGAAATTTTTAGTCTCTCTAGGTGTAGGAATGAATATGGGAACAGTGTCTGAATTCATGTTTAGATTAAATATGATTTTTCTCTTTTCCTCTGTATTTAATAAAGGAGCTAAATAACCCATTCTGCCACTTTTTTCCTTTCAAATGCTGGTCTGTTGAAGAGTTGTAAAAATGGTTATACACTTTTCTATTTCTGTTCTGTAAATAAATTTAAATAGAATCCAGATATCCATACATACTTTTACATAAAAAAGTTTACATGTACATTTACTTGGAAAAAAATCTGCTGCTAAAAAAGGTCCAAAGGTAATTTTTATTGTAATATAGAAATAGTATGTACTTTTCTTCATAATATATAAGAAAAACTGCAAATGAGAAGAAAATATGTAGGAAAAAATTTTTACTTAAATCTTGAAGAATAATGTAGTCATATCTTTATTACACATATGCATATATATGTGTAATGCAAACATATTTTGTATTGCGATCTAAGTTACTTATGCTAATTATTTCTTAAAATAAAATTTTCCATCATTTGGTATATTTTTATCCATGGAGAGGTCAATGATTTAATAAAAAAAAGGGTCAGTTTCTGTATTTTGAAATTTACATACCCAGAAGAAAAATGAGCTTAAAAAGACATAGTCAGCCCTCAATATGAATTGTGGACCTTTCCAGGACATTTTTTTTTATATCAAAAATCCATGGATAGTTAAATTCTTCACATAAGATGACACTGTGCTTGTATATGACATATACATCCCTCTGGTACATTTTAAATAATTTCTAGGTTACTTATAATTAATGCAAAAGAAATAATATATAAATAGTTGTCATACTGCTAAGAGAATAATGACAAGAAAACAAGAAAAATATTTGATACATGTTCAGCACTTTTTTGTTTGTTTGTTTTTGAAACAGGGTCTCACTATGTAGTTGAGACTGACCTGGCACTCACTATGTAGCACAGGCTGGTCTTGAACTCACAGTGATCCTCCTGCCTCAGCCTCCCAAGTGCTGAGATTACAGGCCTGCACCAACATGCCTGGCTTTTTTTTTTTTTTAATCTTGAATTCCCAGTTTGTTAAATCTGTGCATGAGGAATCTGCTGATACAGAGGACCACTGGTACACTAATTGGCCTAATAGTATTATTAGGTATATATTAATAAAAATGAATAGATCTTAATTAAAAATGTAAAAAGATGGAAAAATCACTGGATTTTAGCTGTTAAGATGCATTGTCAATTACCCAGTTCTGCTTTCATTTGCTGTCTCTTTCCTAGCTTTTCATATATAAAATCATATTGTATATTGACTTTGGGCCTGGCTTCTCTCATTTAGAGTATTATTTTTAGTTGTACCCATCTTTTCACATGCATTACTAATTTAATTTTTGTTTTATTTTTATTCATATTTTTGTTTTTCTGATTTGAGAATTGAATCCAGGTGCTTGAACATATTAAGTGTCCTACTATTAGCAACTCCCCTGGCTACTTTTGTTCATATAGTATTCTACAATATAATTGGACTATGATATGCTTATCTTTTTGTCTGTTGAACATTCTCATTGATTCTGTGTTTGACTCCTGTGAATAAAACTGCCTTGAACATTAGGGTATTTGTATTTTTGTATGGTAAATACACATTTTATTTATTTTTTATATTTATTTATTTTTTTATTATGGGGAATGAACTTGGGACCTTGAGCTTGCAAGGCAGGTGGGAGAACCACTGAGCTAAATCCCTGGTGCTTACACATTTAATTTTTAAGACATTTAAAACTGTTACCCCAGGTGGTTTTAGAATTTTACATTTCTAGTCAAAAATTACAAGTGTTATTTTTTTCTGTATCCTTCTCCACAATCTTTTCAGTCTTTCAGTTATACTAATGCATAATTATTAGTACATAATGCGTTAGTGTTTTCTTTAAGAATTTAAGAAATATCTTTATGGATTGAGAAAAAGACCATCTATTTCAATTTTTATAGTTTTTTTTAATTTTGGAGGTTTTTTTTTCCATAAATGCATGTTGGATTTTCTCAAATGCATTTTCTGTTTGTTGAGATCATTATATGTTTTTTGTCCTTTATTGATTTGTGTATGGTGAACCATGCCTGCATTCCTGGGATGAATCCCACTTGGTCAGAGTGTGTGATCTTGATGAATTTCTGCACCAACAGCCAATATCATACTAAATGGTCAAAAACTGAAATCCTCCACACTAAAATCAGGTACAAGACAAGGATGTCCACTATTACCACTCCTGTTCAATAATGTTTTGGATATGTTAGCCACACCAAGAGAAAGAAATAAGAGGAATAAAGATAAGCAATGAAGAATTCAAATTTTCATTATTTGCAGTGACATGATAATCTACACAGAAGACCTCAAGAACTCTATCAAAAGTCTTCTAGACTTAATAACCAAATTCAGTAAAGTAGCCGAATACAAGATTACAAAAATCAATAGCTTTCCTATACACAAAAAACAGACTCACTGAGAGAAATGGGACAAACAATTCCTTTCACAATAATATCAAAAAAATTGAAATGCCTAGGAATCAAACTAACAAAAGAAATGAAATACCACTACTCTGAAAACTAAAGCACTCTGAAAAAAGAGATTGAAGAGGATATCAGAAATTGGAAAGACATCCCTTGCTCCTAGGTGGGAAGAATCAACATAGCGAAAATAGCCCTACTTCCAAAACTGCTACATAGAGTCAATGGAATCCCAATATGAAGCAACATACTTCATAGACCTTGAGAAAACAATCCAAAAACTCATTTGGAACAAGAAGAGACCTAGAATGGCAAAAACAATTCTAGGCAATAAAGAGAAGTTAGGGGGTAGCACAATCCCAAACTTGAAATTATACTATAAAGCTACTGTGATAAAAACAGCATGGTACTGGCAAATAAACAGACCTGAGGACCAGTGGAAGAGATTAGATGATGCAGAAACAAGTCCAGATACACTTAGCTGCTCATCTTTGACAAAAGGAGCCAACACCCTCACTGGAGGAAAAATACCCTCTTCAATAAATGGTGCTGGAAAAACTGGGTTTCAACTTGCCAAAAATTAAAATTACACTATATCTCTCACCATGCAGTAAACTAAATCAAAATGCATTAAAGACCAAAATATTAAAACAGAATCATGAAATCAGCTGGAAGAGATGTTAAGTAGAACTCCTGAAGACATTGGCATAGAAAAAGATTTTATGAACAGAACCTCAGTTGCATGTGAAATAGCACAAAGAATCAACAAGTGGGATGTCTTTTAATTAAAAAAAATTCTGCATAATATTTCCAATAATGTGAAGATATAGCCCAAATGTGGGAAAAAATTTTACCAGCTGTTCCTAAGACAAAGATCTACTATCTAGAATATATAAAGAACTTCAAAAAATCAAACCTCCCAAATTTAAAGACCCGATCCAAAAATGGGCATTTGAAATGAACAGACATTTCCTAGGCAAAGAAGTAGAAATAGCAAATAAACATATGAAAAAATGTTCAAAATCACTGGTCTTTTGAGAGATGCAAATGAAAACAACACTGAGATTCCACCTCACCCCAGAAAGAATGGCTGCTATCATGAAATCAACCAATAAAAAATGCTGGTGGGGCTGGGGGAAAAGAGGAATCCTGCTCCACTGCTGGTGGGAGTGCAGACTGGTGCAACCACTGTGGAAATCAGTATGGAGATACCTCAGAGAACTAGGATTGGAGTTCCCATTTGATCCAGCTATTTCCCTGCTGGGTGTCTTCCCTCCAAAATTAAAAGCATGCATACAGTGCTATATGCACACCATTGTTCACAGCAGCACAGTTCTTGAGAACTAAAACTTGGAAACAGCCCATCAATGGGAGACTGGATAAAAAAATGCGATTTTTAAAAAAATGAAATAGAATACAACTCACCTATAAAGAATGAGAAACTAGAGTCATGTATAGCTAAATGGATGCACATTGATGTGATACTCTTAAATGAAATAAATGGGGCACATATGTGTAAATAACAAATAGTTTCTGTAGTGTGAGTAACTGAAAGTGTAAATTAGGACTAAAAGATATAATAGATAATGTGAAATAGGAAGAAAAGGTGCAAAGGAGAAAGGGAATTGGGAAGGGTAGTGGAAATGAAAGAAGGGAATAGAATTAATATGATAAAAAGAAAAAAAAATAGAACAATATGTTTGTAGATAGGGGTAGAGGGTTAAGGGGAGGGTGGGGTAATGGAGAAAAAATAAAAATAAAGATAGATTATGTAGAGGTACAAATATCCAATGATGAATGTCATTATATTGTGTACCTTAAATGTATCAATAAAATTAATTAGAAAAGAAATATCTGTATTGAATAAGTATAACTGTAGACTGGGATATAAATAGGTCCTCCTTCTCCCTTGGAGACCCTGAGTAAGAACAATATATGAAACCAAATACCTCTACGTAAGTGTGAGAGATCTGTGGAAAATCTCTAAAATCTAGACTTTTTTTCTCTTTTATTAACGAAGAATGTAACTGTACTGTGTGCCTAAAATGTACCAATAAACTCAATGAAGAAAAAAAAAATAAAGATGCAAATAAAACAAAAGAAAAAGGAACCAAAGGAAGAAGAGAAGGAGTGATGACAGAAAGACCTTTCCTTTGCTGAACACTGCATAATATCTGGCTATCCTGAATCCTCTCAATTCTCTAAATAACAGAGGAGGAAATAAAAGCTGAACTAATCTAGGCTTTTTTAATGTAGGAAGAATTTCAGCAAAGTGGACAGAAATCCATAGCATTTAGTGTGTTCATCAGCCCCTTCCTTTGTGTGGCTTTGTGTAAAACACTTGGTAGGAAACTTTCCATTCTAAATTCTTCCCTTGGTATAGAAATTAATAGGCTTTGCATGTAAATATTCTAGTTTGTCTAAGTGCTTGTAGAAGAACTGGCTTCTGTGTGCCTGATTCAGGTGTTGAGTGAACTTACTCTAGAGTTTGGAAGCTGTTAATCAGAATGACATGCTGGAGTTATGGTACTACAGACAGACAGGGAGAGTTAGATCAGAAAAGGTAGATGGCCTACAACGTCCACCTGGGGTGACTCCTGAGGTCTCCTCCTACATGAAGGCAGTAAGAAAAGGCTGAGAAAGATGGCTGCTTTTTTAAATGTTCCAATCCCAGCAATATATTACAAGGCGTACAAAGAAACATGGGCATAAGACTTGATACAAAGAATAAAATAAAATGCCAGAAAGTGATTCTGAAAAATGAAAATATCTGCACTATTTGAAAAGAAATTAGAGCAACTGCCAAACAATTATGGACAAAATAGAACACCTATAGGCAACTGAACAAAACCTGAAAGCAATCCAAAATCAAAATGAAAATATCAATAAAGAGAAACTATAAGAAAAAGAATTACATAGGTTTGTAACTAAAAATTCAAATGTTGAATTGAAAAATTTGAGTCAAATGTAGACTTGTTCAGACGGATGAAAAAATCAAAATTTGTGCTTTGAAAGTAGTTATTTTAAATTTGAGTCAGAGTATAAGCGATGAAGAAAAGAAGTGAGCAAAGAAATGAAGAAAAGTGAAGAGAAGTTAAGGAATTTATAGGACGCCATCAAGTTCAACAATATGTGCATTATGGAAATCATAAAAGGAGAAGAGACTG
Organism: Fukomys damarensis; assembly: GCF_012274545.1. Taxonomy (NCBI): domain Eukaryota; kingdom Metazoa; phylum Chordata; class Mammalia; order Rodentia; family Bathyergidae; genus Fukomys; species Fukomys damarensis. The sequence continues at coordinate 23,267,615 of NW_022900913.1, read as the reverse complement.
AATAGTGTGGAGGTTATGTCAAGAAACAATGATCAAAACTTATAAAAACCGAAGGAATAAAGGAACAGAAAATTCTAGTTATGGAAGTTCAATGACAGTACTGGATACATTATAATCAAATGTCTAAAATTGAAGACAAAAAGATAATCTTAAAATAAGAGAAAAGAAATTCGTCACATACAAGATAACTCATAAAAATTATTAACAGCTTTCTTAGGAACTTTGAAGATGAGCACAGTGAGATTATATATATTTATAT
>NW_022900913.1:23232177-23266748 GCF_012274545.1 Fukomys damarensis | reverse complement strand
TATATTTAAAATACAGAAGAAATAAGTATAAAACAATGATACTCTATGCAGAAAAATTGCTTTGGAGACAAAAGAGAAATCAGTGCTTTCGCATATTGTCAAAAATGGAGAGCAGATTTCATGGTCAGTAGACCTTTTCTTCATGAAATACTAAAGATCACTAAGTAGGAAATGTTAGGTACCAAACCTCTCAGATTCACAAATCTTTTGTATCACATGGTTTAGTATTTGCACATAAGCTAGGCAACCTTCCCTTTAAATTACTTGCAGGTTATTTTTGATATTCAATAGAATACAAATGTTGTGTAGTTCATTGTTGCACTATATTGTTTAGGGAATAATCACTAGAGAAAAAGAGTCTGATGTGCGTGATAGAGGCAGAATGTTTTTAAAAATATTTTCAATCTGCGGTTAGTTAAATTCATGGATGTAAAACACACAGATACTTAGAGTCAACTCTACAAGGTTCATTCCAGTGTGTGAATTGTGATTTGGGTGAAGAAATTAATATATTAAAACTTCTAAAATTTATGCAACCGTGCTGACGAATTTGCAACATATAAATATCTAATCTTGACATTTTTTGCAGAAAAGAAATTCTGAAAATTCACTTAGTTTCATGAGACCTAGAATAACTATAAATATTTTTGAAAAATATGTTCTTTATGTAGCAAATAGTTCTGTTGTTTTCTTCCTATTTGTTAAGATCCACCTTTGAATTGGTGTAATTTATTTACATGTGCTATAGTTATTGATATTTCTACCATTTGGGACTTTATTTTTTATTTGTCTTACCTGCTTTCTACTTCCTGTTTTTACTTTGACTTTGCCCTCATTCTTTAAAATCTTTTTATTTTTAAAATCTGGGCCTATCACCATTACTTTCTTTAGAAGCTACTGTAGGTCCTACAAAATCAAAATTAAATCCATTGCATCCTACTTGGATTAGGTACCACTTTAAATATAATTGTATCTGTCTGTTGTGCATTACTATAAGAAAATACTTATGTTCACTAGCTTTATAAAGAAAATTAGGCAGACTTATCTTTGGATATTTTTGGAGTTTGAAAATACAAAATGAAAGCCCTATCATTTTAGCCTTTCAGAAGGCCCTAAAGTCATTTGCGTCATTGCAGATTTGCCTATTAGAAGGAAATATTAGGAAGCTGGAGAGCAGTTCAGAGATGACACTCCTTCTTAGAATAATCCAGTCATGTAAGAGAACAGGAGTCCCCAAGGAACTACTGTAATCTATTGTCCAGACAACTTCTGCAAAGACTTAAGACTGCCCTTAGGCCGTTATCTCTTAATTTTCACCTCCTGTCAGTGATACCACTAGGGACCAGCTTCTAGCACATGAACACTTAGGGAGACAAACTACTCCCAAATTATAACAATACTGTATAAAAGTTTATTTCCATTTCTTTTCATTCTTCTTTCCTTTATGTTAGCTTATCATATACTTTACTTCTGCCTGCACTAAAAACTCCAATGTACATTATTGCTTTTGCTTTTATTATAAATGCTCAGTTATACTTGAAAGAAATTTAATAAAGAATTTTCTATTCTTTATTGTTTCTACATTGTATTCCTTTGCATATTCAAATTTACATCTGCTATCATTTTTATTTTGCTTAAAGAACTTTCTTTGATATTTCTGAAAGTAAATTCCTGCTGGAGTTGAGTCAGCTCAACTTTTATCTGTCTAAAAAGTTATTTATATTACTTTTATTTTTGAAAAAAAATGTTTTTGCTGTAGTTTTCATCTGCATCTCTCGAATGACAGATTATGTTGAACTTTTTTAATATATTTATTTGCTGCTTTTACTTCTTTGAGAAATGTCTGTTCATTTCAGATGCCCATTTTTGAAATGGATCTTTATGTTTGGGGGTATGATTTTTTTAGTTCTTTATTTGTTCTAGATATAGACCTTTGCCTAAGGAACAGCTGATAAAATTTTTCCCACATTGTATGTTGTCTCTTAGCTCTGCTGCTAGTTTCTTTTGCAGTGCAGAAGTTCTTAATGAGATGAGATCCCACTTGTTGGTTCTTTGTGCTAGTTTCCATGCTACTGAGAATTTGTTCATAAAGTCTTTTCCTATGCCAATTTTTTCAAGAGTTTTACCTAACTTATCCAGTAAGTTTAGTGTTTGTGTTTTAATATTTTTATCTTTAATCCACTTGGGTTTTAGTTTAGTGCACTATGAAAGATATGGGTGTAGTTTTAATCTTTGATAAGTTGAAATCAGTTTTTTCAACACCATTTATTAAAGATGTTATCCAGTGAGGATGGTTGGCTCCTTCATCAAAGATAAAATAGCTGGAGCAGGGCATGGTGGCACACACCTGTATTCCCAGAACTCTGGAGGCTGAGGTAGGAGGATCACTGTAAGTTTGAGACCAGCCTGAGCTACATAGTGAGTTTCAGGTCAGTCTCAGCTACATGGTGAGACCCTGTCTCAAAAAACAAAACAAAAGAAGAAAAGATAAAGTAGCTGAGTATAGCTAAAGTTTGGAAACAGCCCAATTTTCCATCAACTGGAGATTGGATAAAGATGTGTGTGTGTGTGTGTGTGTGTGTGTGTGTGAATTAATAAAGTGGAGTACTATTCAGCCATAAAGAATGAGAAACTAGAGATATTTACAGTTAAGTGGGTGCACATTGAGGCCATACTCAAGTGAAATTAATAAGTCACACATGTGTAAATACTGAATAGTTTCTATGGTGTGAAAAACTAAAATTATAAAGAAGTTCAAAATGTATAATTGATACTGTATAATAGGAAAAAAGGTCTAAAGGAGTAGAGGAAGTGGGATGGGTAGGGGAAAGGTAAAAAGGGAAAATAAAAAATATGTGAGAAGGAGAAACATGGAAAAAATATCTTTGTAAACAGGAAAGGATGGAGAGGATTAAGGGAGGGCTGGGGAATGGGCAAACATAAGAACCAGGAAAAGTCATATAAAGGCACAAGATCCCAATGATGAATGTAACTGTACTGTATACCTAAAATGTACCAATAAACTTTATAAAGATTAAAAATGCTGTTCACCAAAATTATAGCAGAAAGCCTTTGAAGTATGGAGGAAAGGAATCAACATGTAAGTTGAGGAGGCTTATAATACCCCAAACGTATGATGAAAAAAGAAGCTTCCCATGACACATTGTAATAAAAATCTCAGAAGTCAAACACGAAAACAAAAATCTTAGAAGCTGTCAGAGAAAAGCAAAAAGTCACTTATAAATGCAAGCCTATTAGATTACAGTAGACTTCTCAGCACAAAGTTTAAAGCCCAGCAGAATTTGGAGTGAAGTGTTTCAAGCCCTAAAAAATGTCAACTTCATGGGGAGGGGATTTAGCTCAGTGGTTCTGCCTCACAAATGCAAGGTCTCAAGTTGGATCCATTCCAAATAAAATAAAATAAAATAAACTTCAAACCCAGACTTATACTGCAAAATTGCTTTTCAATATTGATAAAGAACATTTTAAGATATTCATAGATATAAAAAAGCACTTTAAATACATATTTGAGAATCCTAGACTAGGACAATGAAGTCACAAAGTTAAAAAGTCAGATAGAACGAATACAGCAAACAGTGAGTAGTCAACAAAAAAGGAAAAATAAAGGAGTCAGCAACCAAAAAGAACACAATGACAAAAGTAAAGAAATATTTTTCAGCAAAACTTTTAATGTAAATGGCCTCAGTTCCCAATTAAAAGACACAGAATGACAGAGCAGATCATACAGTAAAACCGAATGGTCTAATCCAAAAGAAATTTATTGAACAAAATCAATAGATATAAAAAATATTCCATGCAGTGGGACCCTCAAAGTATTCAGGGATAGCAATTTTATTCCTATACAACATCGACTTCAAGCTAAAAATGATCAGAAGGAGCGAAAAGGTCACTATATATTAGTTAAGAGAAGAATGCAACAGATAAAAACTGTAAATATACAGGCAACCAATATCCATGCATTTAGTTCATTAAAAACAATACTAGATGTAAAAGATCAAATAAAGATGAAAAGAACTATAGTATACGAACTCAGCACACTACTTTCACAGATAGATTATAGTTCAACTAAACAAAAATTAATAAAGAAATATCAGAGCTAAACCAAACTGAATAAATGGATTTAATAGGTATCTACCGATTGTACTCACTGTATCGTAATTCATAGTTTTCTCCATATTACAAAGAACTATCTCTGAAATAGACCACCTATTGTTTACCTTGATTAAATAAATCCAAAGAAATAGCAATCACCACTTGTATCTGATTACTTGATATAGCATTGAAACTGGAAATCCATCTCAAAAGGAAATTCAGAAACTTTACAAACACCAGAATATTAAATAGCACAATACTGAATTTTGAATTGGTCAATGAAGAAAGCAAGAAATAAATTAAATGATTTCTAGAATCAAATGATAAATAGGGTCAATACAACACACCAAAATCTATTGGAAACAATGAAGGCACTCATAAGATGAAAAATTATTGCTGTGAATGTTCACATTAGAAAAGTAGAGCAAGCTCAAATAAATAACCTAAACAAATACCTCAATACACTAGAAAAACAAGAATTATCTAAACATAAAAATGAGTAAAATTAATGAAATTGAGGCTACAAACTACAAAGAATCAATGACTCAAAGAAACAAACAGAAGTACAAATAAAATAGACCCTTAGCCAAAATTACCAAAAGAAGAAAAGAAAAATCCCAAGTTCATTCAATTAAAAAAGCCAAAATTAAAATAACAGTGGACAATACCAAACTCGAGAAAAGTTACACTCTAATAAATTGGAGAATCTTGAAGAAATGTATAGATTCCCAGCCCCAGATAAATTACCAAAAACTGAACAAAGAAGATTAGAAAACAACAACAACAATAACAAAAACAAAAAAACCTCCCTCTGCATAATCCAATCAAAGGCAATGAAATTGAAGTACTAATAAATAAACTATCAACTAGTAAAAGCTCAGAATTTGATGGACTCATTGAAATCTATAAATGATATAACACCAATATTCCTCAAATTTTTAAAAGGAGTCAGAAGTGGAGAATTATAAATTTATTCCTAGAAGTTGGCATTACCCTGGTTCCAACTAAAAGAGAAAATTACAAGGGCTGGGGATTTAGCTCAGTGGTTCCACCACCTGCTTAACAAGCACAAGGACCCGAGTTTGATCCCTGGTACCCAATAAATAAATAAATAATTTAAAAGAGAAAATTACAGACAGTATCTTCAATGAACGTAGACAGAAAAACCTTCAAGAAAATACTGACTAACTGAATGAAACAAATTATGAAAAAGATCATAAATCAAACCTATGTAGGCTTTATTCCAGGGATGCAAGGGTGATTCAGTATACACAAATCAATAAATGTAAACACCACATAAGCATAAATAAGGATAAAATTACATCATAATCTCAACAGATTTAGAAAAAAGCCTTCGACAAAATCCAGTGTTCATTCATGATAAAATCCTGAAGAAAATAAGTAACAGAGGACATTGTTTCAATCTATAAAATGCCATTTTCAACAAACTTACTTACAACATCATATTAAATGAAAAAATACTAAAAGATTTTCCTCTAAAAATCAGAATCAAGACAAGTATGTACACTATCATGAATCCTAGTCAATAAAATACTCAAACATTAGAACAGTCAAGAGAAAGAAATACAAGACCTTTAAGGAGAAAAGGAAGAAGATAAGTAACCTTTTTTTTTTTTTTTGCGGAAAACATGACCTTTTAAATAGAAGACCATAAAACCTCCACCAAAAGACTCCTAGAATTAATAACCAAATTCAGCAGGATACAAATGTAGCAGGGTAGAAAACCAACATAAAAATCAATAATTTCTTGTACACCAATAATGAACTCCCCAACAAAGAAATTATGAAAACAATACCATACACAATAGCATAAAGAAAAATTAAATATGTAGGAATTAACCTAACCATAGAAGTGAAAGAACTTTACAGCCAAGACAATAGTACCCTGAAAAAAAAAAAAAAAAAAAAAAAACCAAAGACATTAGAAACTGGAAAGACAATCCTAGGTCTTGGATAGTCAGGAACAATATTTTCAAAATGTCTAACTTTTTAAAACTGATATATAGATTTAATGTAATCCCAATAAAAATATGAACAGCATTCCTCACAGAACTAGACAAAGATATCTTAAAATCTATATGATGTCTGAAGAGACCCAGGACACAAAGCAAATCTTGGCAATAAAGGAAAAGCAGGAGTATTACAATCCCAGATTTCAAGTTATACTCCGTATGATCTTGGACGATGGGGTCAAAAACACACGCTGGAGGGAAGAGTACCTCTTTAGTAAATACTTCTGGGAATACTGGCTACACACTTGCAGAAGACTCAAGCTAGACTCTTATCTTTCACAATGTACTAAACTAAAGTCAATATATGTATCAAATATGTAAATATTGAAACAGAAACACTTACTTACTGGAAGTTAAAATAAGTAAAACTCTTGAAGTCATTTAGGCAAGGTGTTTCTGAACAGATCCCCATTGCACACGAAATAACATCAAGAATTAACAAATAGGATTGTATCATATTAAAAGGCTCCAATCAACAGAGTTGAGAGAAAATTTACAGAACTGGAAAAAATCCCTAGCTACACATGATAAATATATAGAATATAGAAAGAACTAAAATTATTAGATCCTTCAAAGAAAGACCCAATTAAAAATGGGAACTGAAATGAATAGACACTTCTCAGAAGAAGTATAAGTGGACAATAAATACACAAACATTTGTTAGATGTTGATAGCCTTTAGAGAAATTCAAATTAAAATAACACTGAGTTTCTGTCTTACTCCCAGAAGAATGGCTGGCATCAAGAAATCAAATAATAACAAAACTGGTGAGGCTGCGGGGGAGAGGGAATCCTTCCATATTGTTGGTGGGAATGTAAATTAGTACAACCACTGAGAAAATCATTATAGAGAATCCTCCAAAAACTAAAGCTAGAAGAAAACATATTACAGTGACACATGCACACAAAAGTTTATAGCAGTGTAATTCAATATAGCTACATCTTGCAAGCAGTCTATATGTCTATTAACAGATGAAAGGATGAAGAAAATTGTGTAATTATATACAATACAATGCTAGTCATGTATAAATGACAAATTTTAGTCATTTGTAGATAAATGCATGCGCCTTGTGTCCATGATGGTATGTGGAATATGTACAGTATATCATACTTACAAGCTTAAATGGTTACATGGTTTCTTTTACATGAGGAAGTAAAATCATAAATCAAAGAGCAAAATAAAAGAAAAGATTTTAAGAAACAGGGAGATAAATCTTTTGTAAGTGGGAAAGGGACCAAGAGATGGAGCAAGGAGGAAGGAGTGGCAGGGGAAGGAGGAAAAAAACCATTGAAATGTGTTTTATACATGTATATGTATCAACCCCAATAACAAATGTGACTGCTATGAACTGTAAACACACATTAATAAAAAATTAAAGTTAAAACATAAAATTCTTATCAACAAGGCAATCTACCTATCTAAAAATTTACTCAGAAAAAGAAAAAGGAAATATTTTTTAAAATGTGGATATTACTTATAATATTGAATTAAAATGTAATGGAGCACATTCAATATGACTAGTAAAATGTGAGCATATTGTATGTTTTTATTCTTCAACTTGTACAGAAAGTTAATAAGCCATTTTAATGAGTACTGCAATTATTTCATTGTGTAATTCTCTCTTATTCCATACCACCAACAAGAAATAAAATGTACTATAGTAAGAAAGATATGTACACTTATATTAATTTCTGCCATAGTTCAATTTCTTGTGCTGACTGCTCCAGTCTGCTCTTGACTGATGGCAGGAGGCAACATGTGGCAACACTGAGAGAATTTATAAAGAAGTCTGCTAATGGTAGCAAACAAATAAACAAGAAGAGCCAACAGTCAGGGAGAATTAATAAATGTGGCAAATGCTTGGCCAGTAGAGCTTCTTTCAGAGAACAATGCCAATTGTCTACAAGTATCTTTGTTGCACTTTCTCTCATCAGGCATAACATCATTTTGCAGGACTAGGATGAATTTAATAGTTACCACCACTTGGCTTGTGACTAAAACCCCCTTATTTCTTCTGGCTTGGTGAATTTTCAAAATGGAGACCTTCAAAGCAGAAAAAACAAACAGGTAATATTGGTAGTATACTTAATCTAATTATTTCTGTCTTTTAATGCAAACATTTTAAAAAGCATACAATTTTAGCAAAATATTTAGAAGCAGAATAATTAACATGGTCCTCTAATTTCTTTTTTTTTCCTCATAGAGTTTATTAGTACATTTTAGGTATACAGTACAGCTACATTCATTGTTGGGATCTTGTACCTTTACATGACAGGTCTTGGTTCTCATTTTTTCCCCTTGTCCCTGTCCTCCCTTCACCCCCTCTTCCCCTCCCCATTTCCAAATACTTTATTTCCATTTTTCCATTTTCTCATATTATTTTCTTTTCCCTTATTACCTTTCCCCTACCCGACCCACTTTCCCTACACCTTTCCTCCAATTTCTTTTTAATAAGGACTTTTATATTTTAAGACAAATTCTCATGTATTAAAAAGATATGCATGTGTTGAAAAGTAACTCACTTGTACCAAATCAGTTGCTGCAGTTGTCTGTTAATAACAAGTTTTCCTTTAACTTTTCTTTAATTTCTTCTATCCCAGGGAAATTCTCCCAATCAGAGAATAAAAAAATAAGGGAGAACATCAATATTTTACATTAATACATTATTTCCTTTGGTTATGTGCCTTCAATTTTACTTTCATCTGATTCTCCTAGACTTACAGGTTAAAATCTCTTATCTCTTTGATCAGAATCACAATTTTCACATCAGCTGTGACATATACATAAATCTCTTTTTCAAAATAGTGAAGCTTGTTCTTGTGTAGTTTGTTACGGTGTATACTTGTCTCTTTGCTTTCTAGGTTACTAATGTAGCTTTAAATCTATTTGAAATTATTATAATTTCAATTTTTATATACCAGTACTGTATCTGTAGTCTTTTAAATTTGTGAAATTAGATAAATGAAGGCATGACCAGTTATTCTGAAATTTAGCATCAAACGCTGATCACTAAGGGAATTAAACAAACAAGCAAAAAGCCCAAATTTGAAATTTTTCTTTCAGTTTAGACAAATTAATATCATAATCTTTGAGGCCGAAGTCCAGTTAACAATATTTATTTTTGAGTCATCAGCCCTAAGCTTTACTTCCCTTTCAAGCTTCTTTCTTTTTTTGTCGGTACCAGGAAGTGAACTCAGGACCTTACTCTTTCAAGACAGGTGTGGTGCCACTGAATTCCCAGCCCTCCCTTTTTCAATCACAGACGAAGCATCTTGAGTTTTGGTCTTGTTAAGATTTGTCACAGTACATGTGAAACCGAATGCTTCCAAATGCCCACTATTATCTCTGGACTTCTCCAGGTTAATTGTTCCCATTGTTATTTACCTGAGGAAAAGTTTATTGGTGAACCAGAAAACCCACTGCATTTGCAGAGGTCCCCTATATAAATATTTCATTTTTACCTTTAAAAGACCTGGAGCTATGAACTGAACCATTTGACCCTTAGAAGGTATACTGACTGGCATTTAATCTCAATTTTCTTCCCTCAAAAATTGTACCTCAAGCTTACTTTGACAGTGTTCTCTTTTGTACATTAAAAACACTTTGTTTACGTATGATTGACACACATTTACTATATTAACATTGTCTCTTTCTTTCTTTATGTCTTTTTTTTCTTTTATTGAGTTTATTGGTACCTTTTAGGTATACAGTACAGTTGCATTCATTATTGGGATCCTGTACCTTTACATGACAGGTCTTGGTTCTCATTTTTTCCTCTTGTCCCTGCCCTCCCTTCACCCCCTCCTCTCCTCCTCCCCTCCCCATTTACAAACACTTTATTTCCATTTTTTCATTTTCTCATATTTTTCCCTTATTACCTCTCCCCTACCCTTGTTCTGTCTAGCTTTCTGACTGAAATATCAGTATCTACTTTGTAGTATTTTCTCATATTTCCCTTATTACCTCTCCCCTACCCTTGTTCTGTCTAGCTTTCTGACTGAAATATCAGTATCTACTTTGTAGTCTTGCTTCAAGTACCATGTAAGATAAATTACGTGAAGTGCATGGTATATGATCTAACACCTCAAATGTTACTTCCCTTCTGACCCGTTACTTTCTCACGTCTGCAGGAATATAGGCCCTTGATAAACTGACTTATACTATCCTGAGCTTTATTTTCCCAATAGTCTCTTACATGTTTCCAGTTGCCATTAAACAAGTCTGCTCTCCAAGAGTGCAACATCCCTGTGGATTTCCTAAGTGGAGATTATTTGTGTTCCCATGTCCTCTCTATTAATTGCATATTATATTGCCTTGAGTGAATAGTAAAGCATAGTGTGAGTTTCATACAGTGATGCAATTAGAATTACTCGACATGTATGGATCATTCATACTTTGCCACTTTTTGTTCTATGCAAAAACACATTACTTATTATACTGCAGTTACCCCAAGGATGAAAGTGCTTTACGTGGCCTGCTCTCAGATGCAGCTGATGATGATATCATTCCTGATGATATCCTTCCTAGTGTGCTTTTATTCCATGTTTATAGATCCATAGATTTCCTAGCCGGCCAGAAAAAGACCCTCCTGATGCTATAGATTTATGTGCTAATAAAGCATTCCTCTAAAGCCCTTCTCCCCCTCTGCTCAACCCTGAAAACAGTTTCATTCTCAAGTCACTAGAGATATTTTGGGTTGAAATGGCATATATGTTCTATTTATTTCACTTAAGAGGATGGAGGGGGTGAAGGGAGGGCAGGGAAATGCGGGAAAAATAAGAAGCAAGACCTGTCATGTAAAGTTAGAGGTCCCAGTGATGAGTATAACTGTACTGTATACTAAAAGGTACCAATAAATTCAATGAGGAAAAAGAGAAAGAAATGTCATGCTCCACTTCATCTACCCACTCAGAAAAATGGGCCAAAGGGCAGCTGTGCATGGTAAGGGCAATCCTCTTTTGAAAAAGTAATTCCATAGTGAAGTAGGGAAGCTGACTACACACTAAGTCGGAAAACTTAATATTTAACGTGGTGCTTTCATTACTTGGCTGTGATAACCAAATCAGTTCATTCTCAGGGCAGGATGATTTTTTCATCTGTATCGATTCATGCTATGTGTGCCTCACACCCTAACTATTAGTAGAAGCTAAAAAACAGTAAAGCTTCAGAATCTCATGCTTTTACTAAAAACAAATCTTCAGCTGTGACATAAGAACAAAATGAAATTGGATATTTGCATGTAGTTTATTTGATTATAGAATAAATAATATTAAAACATCACAAATGGGGTAATTACTATTAGGTTTGTATTTAGTGATTATTCACATACCATCACAGAAAGGTATTTCGAAAATTAATTTGAACTAAGATTGCTACCCATTTTATCATGCTCACGTTTCAAATCCTTTTAAAGGTAGACATATGAGTAAATGCTGCTATTCCGTCAAACCAGAAATCTATTGTTGAGATTTTTATGGTAGATCCATAGTTATTTCCCTGGTGTTGAAAACACATAGAAGTAAGCTCACCAATGAGCTAATTCATCTTTTCTTATCTGTTACAATAATTTAGAAAGCAGGTGGTTTTTATAGGGCTTTATGGCCTCTTCCAATTTTATATGATGTGCTTTCATCATTTACTTCCCATAACCACCGATATATTCAGATTCTGTTTCCTTAATATAAAAATTTTTATCTCTTCCATTAAATAAGGAAGGTCATTTGACAACCAAATTTTGAACAATGCTCAAATACTATTGCAGACAAACTATCAACTTTATGAGGGAGACACTGAACGTTTGTAGTTCCTCCACAAATGCTCAGAGTCCAAATCTCTGATGGAATCATGTTTTACATTTATCTATGTTCTTTCCAGCTGTAAATTCACAGTTTTTGAAACTTACGTGTCATGAGATGAAGAGCAAATCAGAACATAGCAGCCATGTGCAGCGACATAGAGACCTGACAAGATGAAGTGTTATATTTAATTGAAAATGTAAGGAAATGTTAGTTGTGAAGAGTAAAATTATGCAAACTGGAACAGTGCCAGGAATCAAGTGATGTCCCTGGAGTACCCCAGAGTCATCAGATTGTCCCTATAAGACTTGAGTGTGAAGGACAACACAGGAACAAATGACCCCTAGGGACAGGTGTACTGCAAGGGCAAGGATTTTATTTCTTACATGGATTTGGCTGTTGTCTACATGACACAGGTACAGAGTGGAGTGACATAGAGAAAAGCTGCTTGCAGAGCATGTTTTCTATTTCCTTCATTCTTTTGTAAAAATCCCCCAACCAAATATGAAATGTGGCTTAAATATTTTTATAAAGTGAATTATTTTCCCAACAAAAATTATATCATGTAGGATTAAGGACAGAACTAATTACTTCATGCAAAAAACAAGAATTTCCAACCAACTATGTAAGTATACTTTAAAGGCTAATTACTCAGGTGAGAATGTTGGTAAGTTCATTTTCTATGTTGGCACTGAAGAAAATACATACAAATGAGTAAAAAAAATGTGATTAAGACAACAAAGTATAATTTTATTTAGACCATGATCCTAAAGACAGCTTCTAATATTTTCATAGAAATTTTTCATTTTTTAATTTATTTTTGGACATTAATATTTTCTATTTCAGCTCTTTGATATTGCAACTTCACATAAATGCACACCTTGTAAATGAAAAATGATTGCAACAGTGTAATCTTATATTTTATTTTCATCTCATTCACAAAGAAGCAATGGGAAGCAAGAGGTTAATCGATTGATAAGCATTACTGATACATTAAGAAGCAAAGATAGGCTCTGTCATCTTTACCCAATGCCATTTTCTTGGTAAAGTACACCCGGATGAATTTTCTCTTCACTTTTTCAGGTGCAACTGCCAGACATAGCCTCTTCTCTTCTCCCAGTGCCCCATCTTTGTGCTAGAAGGCCAATAGGTACTTCATTAACACACTTTTTAAATTCTTTTTGGCTTTTTGAGACAGGGTCTCTCTGTGTAGTTCAGGCTCGTCTTGAACGGACTATGTAGCTCAGGATGAACTGAAACTTGTGTCAATCCTCTTGCCTCAGCCTCCCAAATGTTGAAATTACAGTCGTGCACCATCATGCCAAAGGATTCACTAACACACTTCTTATGTTTAATTATCCTTTACAGCTTATTGCTGTGGATTGAAATGTTTCACATTCAAAATCCATGTGTTTAAGCCCTCACCTGTAATGTCACCATATTTGAAAATGAAATCTTTAGGGGACAATTACAGCTAAATGAGGAAATAAGTCAGAGATCGTAATAAAAAAGTACTGGTGACCTTGTAAGGCTGTCTTTCTTCTACTATATACACCCTGAAAATGGTGAGAGGAAAGCAGTTAGTCATCTGCAAACTGGAAAAAATATCCTCCCAAAAATCCTGTAGACTTTCTCAGCCTCCAGAATGAGGCTTTCCCTCTCCTTCCTTCCTTCCTTCCTGTCTGTCTGTCTGTCTTTCTTTTTCTTTCTTTCACTCCCCCTCTCTTTCCCTCTCTCTTCTTTCCTTTGTTTTCCTCTTCTTTCTTCTGGAGATAGGGCTTGAATTTGGGAACTTTGAACAAAGTTACATTCTCTTTTTAATCTTATCTTGTTTATTTTTTGAGATGAGTGTCTTATTAAAACACTGAATTGTGCAGGCTTCACTCAAAACTTGTGAAAACTTCTTGCCTCAGCCTCCCAGATGCTGGAATTATGAGACTGCATCACCATGCCTGGCTGGCTTGTGCTGTTTTGTTTGAGAGCCTTAGTCCATTAAGACACTTTTATCATAAATATTCTCATTTCCTTGTTATCAATCCTATTATAGCTATTTATAAAATCAAAGAGCACATTATTCTGGAAAATCATTAATTGCAAACCAACATCTCAATCAAGATATAGACCTTCAGTTGGACATATAATTCTTACCAGCATTTACTCCTGAATTCAATGTACATGTCCCAACAAACTCAACACTTTTCTGAGTTGGTTCACAGAGTTTCAGTAAAAAATAAAAAATATATTATGAGTGTATTTCAGACATTGAAATACATGTAAAATAAATGTAGCACATACTGTGACAGAAATAACTTCTGGTACATTGTATTATGTATTCTTATGTGTTGCTAGGACCTGTTATTAAAGGTGTGTACCCTTCATCCCTGGCCCCTCTTAAGCTTGACTTGTTTGACCAATGAGCCACAGCCAATCCACAGTTACTGATCTGTGTTGGAAGCCTCTGAGTAGTTACAGAGTAACTTACAAAAAGATATTTATTGTTCACTAATAATATGGAGATTATGAATAGCTGAAGACATTCCAATTTGATTTTTTTTATTACATTGGGCTACTGAAACAATATCAGTAAGTAAAATACATCATCTAAAACATGTTTGAACTGAATTTAAATTTTGTTTTGGGAAAAGTGATAATAGAAGAATTGATGGATAAAATTTAGAGTTCTCGTTCTGGATTCCCACTGAAGTAAATGTGCATGAGTGACTGAAGTTGATTCAAGAATATAAGATAATGAAGAAGGAATTATTTTATGGAATATGTTACTGCAGAAGTAAAATGATTTCAGGTCATAGATTTTAGGCAGAAAACTATGCAAAGTCTTCAGTTAAAAGAGATGGAAGCAGTAGGGAGCGAGGGAAGGAGCCATTAAAAGAGTTGCGATGTGTTATGTACATGTACCAACTTTGCATAAAGAATCTAATCATTCCTTACTGCAGACATGTATAAAGTTAAAAAGTAACTTCATAATTTCATTACAATAATTAAATTAACAGTTTAATATTCAAGTATGGTTCAGTATTTAAGCTCCCTATTGCTTAAATTAATTTCTTTGAATCAATATTAAAAACATATGCAAACTCGGAAAAAACTTCGGCAACCAGGTGATCAGATGGTGGCACTACTGAGTTCTTGGAGACAGGTACATTGACTTGGTCCCATCTGAATATGCTGAGATCCCTCCTGATGAATGAGTATGTAAGCTCATACCTTAAATTCTGTACACTTTCACTTGTAATGCTTTTATTGGTGAATCTGTTATAGGTTGTATTGTGGGCCTTCCCACTTCAATTTTTATGTGAAATATCTAAGCTTTAGTACTTCAGAATGCTACTGAGTTTGGAGAGTAAGCCTGTAGTGTGAAAAGTAGCACACAAGGTTGTTACTGTGTGCAGTCATGCAATGATGGGTGTCTATACAAGAAGCAAAATTAGGATAGGCCGAGTGGTAAAAGGGAAACTGTATCCAGAAAGAGCAAGAAGGTGATCATCTTCAAGCTCAGGAGAATGACGTGGAAGAAACAAATATGCCAACCCCTTGACTGTGGATTTCTAGTCTCCAAAAGTATGAGAAAATAAAATTCTATTGCTTCACTCATGCAGTCTGTGGTGTCTTAGTGAGCCATAGCACTGTCACGGGAGGACTGTGCCCTGAGATTCTCAGCTTGTTTGCTCACATCAACCTGAGAGCTCCAGACACTCAGGGGTTTACCATTTGGTGACACGGATAAGGACAGCAAACGGAAGTCCATATTCAAGGATTGGAGTGAGAAGTGGCAGCCCTGCTCCTTAGCCATAGACCAATTTTGAGGCATAATTAATGCTCCAAAATGTTGCTATATGATCTCTTTAAGGTTAGCCCTTCCTAAAATTTTCTTATATGACTACTTTATTTGCATTGTGCTATTTTCTCCATTCTCATTACCAGTGTTCCCAAGAAGTCCATCCTTAATGAATAAGTTATAAATGAATGTATTTCTCAGGGCTGTGTTCTTGAGAATCGCACCCCACCCAGGCAGTAGACTCAAATATTTTACCTTCAAAGAGACTGGAAATTTGTAAGGAACAAGCAGTTAAAATACAGATAAGTCACTGAGAACTTACTTTTTCTCCTGAAGTATGCAGAGTAGGGGATGGGACATTAAAAAAAAAAAAAAAAAAAAGCTTTAGTTGAAGTGCCCAAAGGAAAAACATATTAAAAATATACACTCCATCACACAATCCCATAAACACCAGTTGGATGTCCATTAGCTTTTGTTTTTGTCTTCACTTCTAGGTAGCATTTTGAATTTCAGTGAAGTATTGTTAATAAGGTAAACATTGCAAAGTCTAATGAAAGTATTCAGTGTCTTACTTCTTATTTATCAAACACAAGACCATAAGATTCAGATGTAAGACTTTTATTGAAAGGCTTTCATATGCACCTAACCACCTACTGCTTCATTTTCATCGTTCCACTTATCATTGTTGATTTTTCCTAAGTCCAGATCCTGGCATCTTATCACAAATTCATAAGAACACGATAAAAACAATGTCTGAAGGTTTGTGTGCTGGAAGAAGTTGCTACCACCTCGCAAAGCACAAGACACATTTTGAAGATTCTGCTTAAAACCCTATTTTCAATAATATCTTTCATTTGTTATCATCTTCCTTTTATTCTCATTGTTTGTAGTCACATAAGGAGATATTGTTCCCACTGTTTATTAAGGTTCCTGCTGTGCCCAAAAACTATATCCCTGCAGCTCACAGTCCAAGTGAGAAGTCCAAGGCTCCCAAACTCTGCTGTTCTTGTTTAAGAGAAAAATCACTTCTATATTTTATTCATGCTGTCTTTCAACAGTCCTACTGTCGATAAAGAAAGAAGCCAGTGTTCAGCCCCATGACGATCTTTCGGTGCCAGTGTAGAGCCCTCAGTGGGTCTACACATTTCCCACCTCCCTACAGGTGATCCCTTCTGCTTAAATACCGTGGGCCTAGGAAGCATAAACAAGAGTATCTGGCCCACCTCTCTGACCCAGGGTTGAGAGCAGCAGGGTTTCACTGTTAGCTGAATCCTCACATTGAAGACTCCTCTGCAGTGTCTTCATTAAACAGTGAATCCGATCTACTCACTTAGAAATTTCTGTGGGTGGTGAAGGCTGTGATAACAAAATGAGTTCTCTGCTCCTCATGTTTTCTAGAAAAATGCCTGGCTTGTATCTGAGAGCTTTCTCATAGGCTCTGGTTATAAATGTTAAAAAAAAAAATCACATTCACGTCAAGAAATTCGGTCTATAATGCTTCCTTAAATTAGAACCGTTTTTCATCTTAGTTTCCTTTGAGATTTTATTACAAAAATATTCTAAGGCTTCTCATTAAAAAAAATATAGGGTTATTGGCAAATTTCCAAAGTATTAGGAAAAGTGAGAATCTCTTCTTTGTAATGATTACATATAACAGTAATTGACGGTTTGGGATTTGTGTGATTAAGTAGATTTCATACCTAGATTCTTTTTTAAGTCAATACATTTGGGTATTTCCAGTTACTAAACATATCTACTTCCCTTAATTCATATCGACCCTATTTCTTTTAAATTCTACCTTCAAGTGTTTGAAGTTCTTCAGAGATTATCTATTTTATCCTCTTTTGAATTCACAACACAAGCCATGTCAAGGTAATTAATTGTGGTAACCTATTTTGTGTACAGTTATTTTAAGTGAATAAAGAGGCAAAAAACTTTCCAGAAATTTTCCCAACATCTCAAGTCTCTAAATTAGAGTGCATGTGGCCATCTATAAGCCTTGAATAATATCTGCTGTGAACAAGTAAATTAATGTTTAGAAAAATTCCTAAGAAACTTTTATTTAAATTTTTTCTAATGAATTTTTAAAATAAATTATAATGGAAGTAATTTGGAGATGGGTGTAATTATCATGTTTTAATTGAGTAGATCATAAGGCAGTGCTTTGAACAAAAGATCACTTTTAATCTCAGTTGTGCCAATACCTTCTATGGTAGTGCAGGATTTCATTATGTTAGTCTAATAGAAGAGAGCCAGTATGCTTTCAAAAATACCTCACTTTGTGGTTTACATTACAATTTATGTTAGATTTCCCTTTCTAAGTTTGCATGTCAAATATTTTGCTTTTCTATTGTGGAGGCCCTTCAGGGACATATTAATTTGGTTTGAAAATTCTAGTTTACTGACTTTCCATATATTAGAAAAGGGAAAAAATAAAATTTAACCTCCAAGTACATATATTTTTAAATGTTTACCAAGAAAGTTAAAAGGGGTAACTGTGGTGCCTGCCAAATATTGACCAGTCATGAGTGTGTGCTAGCGTTAAGTCATCTGCTCAGAAATCCACAATAGCTTTGGATACCAGCACATTCTTCTTGGACTGGGAACCTAAACATTTTATGTAGTAACTGGAACACTAATTAAGTTTCTATAACAACATTCACTAAATGAAAATAAGACCTTTTTGTTCCCTTTATGGTTCTCTGTACTTAGTGCATTGTTAAGATTTATCAGGTGAAAGGAAAGTGTGCATTTCCATGTGCTAGCAGAACAAATATTAGAAAATCAAACCTGCAATCTCGTCTGTGATATGTTAAAAGAAGCAAGGGGAAATTAACATTTAGCAATGAAGTCAAGAGGTTTTTTTTTTTTCTCTCAAACATTACATCTATTTTTTGAGGTTCAAAAGTAATCAGTGTGGGCCGAGGATTTAGTTCAGTGGTTCTGCAGCCTGCCTTCCAAGCGCAAGGTTCTGAGTTTGATCCCTGGTACCAAAAAACAAAACAAAACAAACAAACAAAAAAACAACAAAATACCCCAAAGTAATCAGTCTGCTGGTATTAGTACAAATTGATCAAAACCAAACACGTACATGAGTATTAAAACTTTGAATGAGTGAATATTGTTCTTGGCTTTTCTGTTAGGCAAATCTACTATCTTTACCTTTGATATACGAAAACTTATTCTGATCATATAAAATGTCTTTTTAAGAATGTTTTGATTTACCAAAAATGTACAAAAAAAAGAAAAGCTTTAAACATAATGCAAATGTAAGGAATTTGAGTCATCCAGATCAAATACAAATAATGAATTGAAATTACTAAATGTTTGCTTTAAACCCTGAGTGCATATTCACTTGTATTTGACTAATTCTGTCAATTTGAATGTATTTAGATTAATACCAAGTCAATTACTGGAAATAGAGGGTTTGATAATCTAAAAGAAAAATTCAATATCTTTTTAAACAGCTATTTTAGTGTGAAATGCTGCCATTTAGGGGAAGTAACAAGGAAGCACACAGAATGTGTTTCAGCATTCATCAAAACTTGGACCTAAATTCCTTGCACTTTTGTGTAATGTAGTTCCAACTGGAGGCATGAATGAGCTGGATGTCTCTTCTGAGGATGGCAGCTCCACAGGCATCCAGCAACTTGTTCACAGTGTTTGTATGTGTTTGTTTATTTTTATGATTGCATTTCTCAGTTTCTTCATGCTTATCCAACACCAGCTTTCTACAGCTGGCAAGTAAAGTGAACACATTTAGAGACTGTGGACATTGTAGTCCTGTTGACATATTTTATTGGGAAAGTAAAAGTTGTAAGCAGGGTGAGTTTTTGTTTTTGTTTTAGTTTTTGTTCTTCAGTCAGATATAGTTGAACTGGCCACTTCCTAACAGAGAACTGAAGGAAATAACTTTAAGCAATAGAAACTTACCATATAATATACAAGCATTCATTATGGAAAAAAGATGGTATCTTGTCAGAAATGTCAATATGCGGGGACAGGTACTTAGCTCAGTGGTCCCACTACCTGCCTTGCAAGCACAAGGTCCTGAGTTCGATCCCTGGTACACACACACACACACACACATAAAACAAAAAATAATATGCAGATGAATAAAAGCATGGCATCCCTTTCCTGCTCTCTGGCAGGTATATACCAAATGACTAAGTTTTCTCACTTGATATTTGTTGATTCCTTTAAATTATCCTGTAGACATGGCCATTAGGGACAACACGCAAATAGGAAACACAAACGGGCAAACAGCAGGAATTAAATGTATACCAAAGTTAGGAATCCTATCTATGGCAAATATTTCCTCTGATTAAAAGGCAAGTACAGAAATAATAGAGCAAACCAGATAGATCAGCCATGTAGATGGAAAGATGTTGAGAAAAATATATATTCAAACAAGCATGGGTCTCACATTTCTTATTAGTGTTGTTTTTGTGATGCAAATTTTTGAAACTTACTCCAGGTCTTCTGCATTCCCGTCTCAATTTTCCCACCCAATTTTATTCTTTCATATTTGCTCCATACAGATGGATTTGACTTCCAGTCTCTTGATACACTTTTATCTCAACTCAGGTCATTTTCCTCACTTATAGAATTTCTCCCATCATGCACCCCTTTATAGTTATCTAAATCTTACACAACCGTATCCTATCTTCTCTCAGGAGTTTTCCTTGAGAACTCTGGGAGAAATTGGTTTATGTGGCTTCTAAGTCCTCTCCTTCCAACTTGTTTCTATGTGGTGTGTGTGTGTGTGTGTGTGTGTGTGTGTGTGCGTGCATGTGTGTGCTTTAGGTATTAATGGAATGCTTGTATATGAGTTTTCTATTGCACTTACCATCAGCACACATTTAAATAACATTTTAAAAGGTGCAAAATACTATTTCACATTCTGTAGGTCAGAAACTCACAAATATTGCTTAAAACTCCTAAGGACAATATCAAGGAATTAGCAGGGTTGCATTTCTTTCTGGATGTTATTTTGGATGAATTTCCCTCCATATTTATGCATAGTGTTCACAGGATTCATATCCATGTGGTGATTACAGGACTCATGTTCCCATTTTCTCACTAGCTGTCAGCAAAGGTCCTTCTCAGCTTCTAGAAGCTGCCACATTTTTTAGCAGGTGGCCTCAGTTTTCCAACTTTAAAATCAAAAAAAGCAGGTTGAATCCTTTTCAAGCTTTGAGTGTTTGAACTTTTCTTTCTGTCTATGGCCAGAGAATGTTCTGCTTTAAAGATTCCTGTGTTAGACAGTGCTCACCTGTATAATTCAGGAAAATCTACCTTCTTTAAGGATTACAGCTTTAATTACATCTGCACAATTTTCTTCTCGGCGGTACTCGGAAGAGCACATGATTGATAATGGGGTGGGGCAGGAGTCCTGGGGAACATCTTTAGAATTCTCTGTCTCTGTAGCCATTATTACTGCACTTGGCTGGGCTCTTCCTTTGTCATGTCATTTCGGCTATCGTGGTGTCTGTGTGAATTGGCTTTCTACATTCCCTTGGATTTAGTGTTCATAGCGTCCATTAAATTGTGCCAAAGGAAATCTTTTGTGAGGATTTTATTGTATAAATTAGAGGAAATGACCCCTGTGTGGCCCTTTATATATTAGTGAAGGTAATCATTTTTCCTAAAGCAGTTTCCAGTGTTCATTTCCAGCTTCCTGGTGTCAAAAACAGCAGAGGTTGCACTGGTTTCCTGATCTGAATCGACATACCCTGGAATGTGACTTCAGCTTCTAAATTTCAGCTTCATGTGGTCCAGAATGCTATGGTAATAGCATCAGCTGTAGCTTTTAATGAAATGGCCCCAACTGTGGCTTCAAAGGAACTAGTTGTACAGTGAGTCAAACTCTATATTCTTAAAGGTTGTTTTCCCCCAAACATTCAGGGTAGAACATGCTTGTTTAACTGTAACAAAATTTGGTAAGAACCCTTTTCCTTGCATTCCTCTTTTTACTCATAATACTTACAATGGACACAGTTTGTTTTTTCCACTGAATGCTGCCTGCCACAACATTTGAAACCAGAAATGACTGCAACATAGATCTGCAAAACATGTGACTTTGGATTAGTATTCAATAACAAGTACACAGAATCTGATGTGACAGGTTGGGACCTTGTGAGCCCTTGAACAAACATTTGTTAAGACTGTCATCCTCAGTTACTCTGAAGGAAAATGTTCCATAGTGCCTGTAGCTTTGAGAGATGGGACTGTATAAAGCAGTAATGTGGTGCATCTTACCTGCTTCTAACATTTCTTTACTAAATATCACTTGAAACAAATGAACTTAGGTATGAATTTTCAGGTGTGAACAGTGACAAAAAGATATTGAAAGATCCAACAATTTGGGGTTTTATAAGTATAAAAGCTCTAGGTGCCTTTTTACTCAAGATCCAGGTTTTAAGGGCCACGTAGGAAATCAGTAAATAAGATAAGAGTTTTTTATTGAGAAAGTATGGGTTTCTTACAGAAGAAAGTACAAATATCCAAATGCAAATAAACAGATCAAATGCCTGATATAATTTGAGAAAATTGTGTTATAAAAGAAACATCTATTCTAGACTATACTTCTTTCCAACCCCAAAACAACCTTTATATTTACAACCAGTGAGAAAAAAGAAACTAGACAAAGAAGTGGGCAGCTTTCAGGGAGAGTCTAGTCTTAAACATCCATTTCATATATGGCAGCAGGAGAGTGAGGGGAAATCACCTTTAAAGAAAAAGACTAAATATTAGGAAATAATTTTCAAGGAATTCTTAGGCTAAATTTATAAAAGGAATCCATTTTGTCCCAGAAAAAAGAGTTTTGTAGTTATAGCAAAGTTTTGTAGTTATAACTTGCCAGATTTTTCTTCTGTACAAAGCAGTTATCATAAAGGGTTTTTAATCCCTCTCCTGTTTTTGAATGTTTAATTATATTTATCTTGTTTCTCTTCTTCCAAGTACCTTTCAATAAATCATGTATTCTAAAATAATATAAATAAATTAAATATTTTAAATTTAACTTAGCCAAAGTCTATTTTTAAATTTTGTAGTGAACAATGAACATGATCCATTTTATGACTCAATTACGTTTCTATTTTAGAAATACTGCAATCTTATACTCAATTGCATAATTTGTACAAGTTGAATTACCCATCCCCTAATACAACCAATGTAGTGTTATGAACAAATTTTTATGGTTGCTCTGAATTATTCTAAAATTTTCATTTTCTACCAAGTTTCTGTAGTTTGTTAACTCATGCCAAATATTACTTCCTTATTACCTAGTTAAGAACTGATAAAGGGTTATAACATTTGAAATTAATCCAAGCATCATGTTAAATATTATAGAAATGTTAGCTATTTGTATAATAAGTGATGTTTCTGATTACTTAGTAGCTTGCACGGTTAATTTTTTTTTCTTTTTTCTTTTTGGTACCAGGGGTGGAACTTGGGTCCTTGCACTTGAGAGGCAGATGGCAGCACCACTGAGCTAAATCCCAGGCCCATTGGACAGTTAATTTTGATAACAAATTCATTCAATTAGAATGCAGCATTTGATATGAGCTTTGACAGTGCTACTTGTCAAAACTTGACAAATTAATTTATTTTTACTATACAGTTTTAGTCAGCTTTCTTACCACTGAGTCTAAATAGCTGACACCCACAATTTAAAGCAGAAGAGGATTAACTTGGCTCACACTCTCAACATCTTGGTTTATGGTTAACTGGTTCCAAGGTAGAAATATTATGTGTGATGTACATGATAAAGTAGAGATGCTTAGTTCTTCAGGACTATGTTCCTTGTTTCTTGAGGAAACAGTACAGGGGAGCAGCATCAGATAGGAACAGGTGAGCAACCAGATATGGTACTCAGGTCATGCCTCCACGATCCACCCAGACATACTCAGAGGGATTTTCTATCAATATCGTGAGTGGCTCCCAATGCAATCCAGCTTAAACAATCAAACTTAATGATCACGTTCCACTCCTTGTCAATTTGACACTCAAACACATCCCCTAAATCACACTTAATCCCCCCAAATCACAAACTCAGAATTCCACCTAACATACTATAACTATCTTGAGCGTAATGGAAAACACAGCAATTACGTCCCAACATTTTAACAGTTCCATCATTTAGAGAAAGACGAAGTCAAAGGCTTCTCTGACCCTCAAAACAAGCTTCTAGTTGTGAACGTCTGTAAACATCAAAATAAATTACATAATCCCATGGTACAATGGCACAGGGTAAATATTTCCATTCCAAAATGGAGGAATCTGGGTATAAAATGGAGCAAAATAAATATGAAAATGTAGCAGAGCAAATATTAAGTACTGTAACTCTATATCTGGTATCCAAAGCACACAGCTGTGAAGTGTGAGTTCCAGAAGGCATGGGTGGCTCCACCCTTGTGACTTTTCTGGTTGCAGCCTGTGTGGCCTTTCTAGCTCAGCTCACTTCCCACAGCTTTTCTTGGCAGAGGTTCCACATTCCTGGCATGTCCAACTTCCTGTTGTGTCAACTGCATTTTTAACCTCATTCTATAGCTTCTTGCATTGTCCTCTCAGGGACATTTCTTGCCTGGCCTCCTAGGCTATCCTTTGAAATCTGAGTGGAAGTCTTCCTGGGTCTATTACTCTCAAATTTTGCATGGTGGTAAAACCAGCATCTTCACAATGGTAAGGACTGCCACATGTGTGGGCAGGAGCCAGGGTCCCATGCACCATGGAAACAGCAACCTCTGGGTAACTGGGTGGCTGAGCATGGTGATATGAGTTTCAAAATCCAATTCTCTAGGATGTTCTCCTTGAGCAGAGAGGCCAGGGGCCCTTTTCAAATTAGATGCTTACTTTTTTGTCCCTTGAATTTTAATAATCTTGATGATTTCTGAAGTACCATGAAGGCATCTTTCTTTTTATCCCTGCACAAAGTACTTGGTTTTATTTTAACAGTGCTAATCCCTCTAGCAGAGACATTTTTTTTTTTGTCTTCAACTTAACATGTGATTCCTTCTAAGCCAAAATTTTAATTTTTTTTTCTGCTCTGGTTTTTGACTCTGATTCTCACCACAAATCTGGCTAAAAGCATTCATTAATACACATGCTACAGCCCTAATGTTGGATGCATTGAAATTTCCCCTGGAGTTGATTTATTCTATAGCATTTAATTTCACTCATAAAATTTCTCCCACAAAAATATTAGGACATGAATAAAATGTAGACAAGCTTTTGGCCACAGTTTAGCACACAAGGCCTTTAGTGCAGTTATCAGTGGAGCCTTTGTTCCCACCTGAAACCTTCTGGGTCCAGTTTTTATTGCTCTGTATTCTTATCAGCGTTCTGGATTCTGAGTTCCATCCTGTATCACCAGTGCATCAGGCTCAGCTTACAGCTAAGGTTTCAGTAGCCACCATTTCCCAACTTTCAAATCCTTTAGAAAACCACTTCTAAGGGATTTGAAAATGCAGGGTCAGGTAGAGTCACGGTAATAACCTTAAATCTCTCATAACAACTTTCTGTAATAATATCTTTTTTGCATCACTGAAACCAAACAGTCTAAACCCACAATTTAAAGGATAAGAGGTTAAATTTGGCTAATACTCTCAGAGAATTTTACCCCTGTTTGATGGCTCCAAGGCAGAAATATGGTAGAAGAACATAGTAAAATTGCTTAGCTCATGGCTAGCATGAAGTTCATGGTCACATATGGTAATGTTTTATGTTCCTTAAACAGTTCTGAGAATTATTATTGAAGGTAATGAACATAATAATAATAATAATAATAATAATAATAATATGATACCTTGGTTCATGAACACTTTTGATCACAATTTGGTTGTCAAACAGAAGTGTTTGGTAAAATTTTGTCTTTGTTTGCAAACTCTGTACTGAGTGATCAATATGACCACAGCCATCCTTCTCCCTGAACATGACTCATTCCAGAATCATGGAATGAATAAAGTTCATGAAATGAAGTATAACTATATCTATAATCTAATATCTTCTATATGTTAGACATTGTTGGACATATTTAATGGTTTTTAGTCAAGTAGTCTCCTAGTTTTATTTCAAATAATATAGTTTAATGCATTCTAATGATTTCTGGCTATGCAGTATGAACCTTCAAAAGGAAAAAAATAAAAATGAGAATGAAAAGCAATAAAAAGTCATTAGCGATGAAAAAAGATATTTGCTTGTGTACGGGGTTCTTTCTATATAAAAATCTATTATATATGTATTTCTTCCTAGTTATCTTTCAGATTTTTATACTTTTATTTTGATAATCTTTAAATTTGCCAGCATAGATATTTTGAAATATACAAAACCACACAAAATTCTACAATAGACAATCATGATTTATAAAATTTTTCATTTTACAGTTATAGTTTTTCCAAATTCTCCATACCTCCATGAGAAAGAAAAGGAAAATCCTAGCTATGTTAGATCACTAAGCAAAACTAATAATGGAATATTTTATAGAAGAAATTATTTATTTGCATATTCACATACATTATGGAAAAATTTTGAGATGAAAATTTGTAAACTTTATTTGTACTTACTATCCACTCTTCTTTACATTTCTATGAGTATTTTGTAGTTAAATACATACAGTCAATATTCTGTCTTCTGCAGTGTTTACATTTGAATAAGAAGTAAATACTTCTTATTGCTGTAAAATACAACATTCCATTCATAACTTAGAAAATGGTAGGATTAATGAGCCCTAAGGAAAAGAATAGATTATCAACCAAATATATAATTCTGGCCTTCAGTTTTCCTTTAATAATTATGAAACATAGAAAGGATATTACTTTCACTTATATACATATATTGATACTAGAACCAGCGATTCATTTATTTATTCCAAAAAATATAGGCTTCTTCCTATATTTCATATATTGTGTTAAAAGATGAATACACGAAAGAGCATAATGCTCATCGACTTTCTCAACAAAAGTTGGAAAGAGTGCTGAAGGGATACTGTCCGTACGGAGCAAATAGGAACCAAGTCCAATACGGTAAGTTAGGTCTATATTAAAGGCAGCAGTAATATGCTGTGGCGACACCAAAAATGAAAAGAAAGCCACTAACCGTGGAAAGAAGGGGGAGTGGAGACTGTGGGGATGCATCTTAGAGAAGATACAGAAAAAGATCTATATGGTTTGAGAGGCAGAGAGCATAATATGACTCATGGTATTTGATACAGACAAACTAGAAAAAATAGCTTGAGGAAAATATTTGGAATAATAAAGGACCTAGAATTACATGCTGAGGAAGTTAGACTTCAATATAGAGAAAAATATTTTAAGTAAAGCAATTACGTGGTCAACCGTAGTTTATTTAACCATAGCTCATATGCCGTGTGGTGCCACATAACTAATTTGAAAGATGTGCATCATTGGCGGTGCCAGCTGACTAAATTAAACTCTGGGTGAAAAACTACATAGATTCTACTGAAATTCCACTTGATTTTTCCATATTGTTGCTTTTGAATTCTATGACCACAGTTAAAACCCGAGGGGAGGGCGGGCATTTTCCTTTTTCCTCCTTGACTCTCAGTTCGTTTCAGGTTTATTCTTCGGTAAGAGAAAAGAGTTGCTGGTTGGCACCCTGCAGACTTGGGCACAGCTGGCATCTGCAACACTTTGGTGCATGCCCAAGAGCCATGCAAAAAAAAAAAAAAGACATACAGAAGGGGGCTGAAGTGATTTCTCCACTCCCTGAAGAAGACCCTAACTAAGTACATTGGCAGGGGGCTCAAAGGTAAGCTGAAAGCAAAGTCATTTCCACACACACACATAAATCTGCACCAAAGTTGCTGTCCCAAGGTTAAACTAATCTACTTTCTGATGTTGGGGGGCCAAAGTGTCAGGTCTTTTTTTTCTCTCCTCTATAATTACTATCCTGATCATAATATTTACTGTAGGCAAACCTATGCGTGTGTTTACTGATTCATGGTTAGAGAAGGGAAACTACACTGCATTCAGGAGTGTGGTTTGTAAATACTGTACCAAAGTAATTCATTGTCCTGGCGTTTCCCTAGTGAGGAAGAAATTTCATTTGGGTGCAATTTTGTCAGAGCCCTGGGAACTACTTACCATTTTTGACATGTGAGACATCACAGTTCTGGGAAAGATCTGATTACCAAGTCATATTTGTTGTGGTTTTCCAGGTGGCTGGGTATTTCAAAAGCATCCTGTCTTTCATATTGCTGTACTCACAGTGTTTCTTTAGAAGACAGTCTACACCACACAGCACAAAGCAAGGAAGTGCAGCCAGTAATGCAGATAATTTATAGTTGATAATTAGTAGAATCGTGGAGGCAGTAGACTGCAGAGGTTCTATTCAGTGACTAAATCTGATTGCCCTTGTACCACTCATTCTTGAGCAGTATAACTGTGGGTAACTTACTAAGCCTCTAGAATCTAATTTCCATAACCCATAAGGTAGGGTTATCTAGACTTCCTTCAGAACTATCATGTTCTTTTTGAAGATAAGTATTTAGCCTAGTATTTGCCACATAATTTTCAGTAATTGATAACTCCTACTGATAAATTTTAAAAACCTAAATAAATTGCAGATATTTCATGAAATCTAATTAAGCAGATGAAATAAGAATATAGAATATTGAAATACCTATTCATCTCTATTTTTGCTGGTAAAACTAAATTGCATTTATTTGCAGTCTTTGCTTTTCAGAAAAGGGGTCTGTTTTATATTTGCTCCAGGTGGGATATTGATGCATTTCATTCATTGGTTATTTTTAAATAAAAACTTTTCAACAACTAGAAGAAATCTTGTTTATTTTCTCAAAATTCAACTGAAAGCTTTAGATTACATACTCTGATAAATGGAAGAATATATTATTAAAATTTTAGTAAAGAAATGTATCACTTCTAATCCATCAAAAATAGGAATTTTGTTACAGTGATCCCTTAATGATCTCTGCAAAATATTTGTTTAAATCATGATAATTATCACGATAATTAATTGTGACATCATTTTGACATATAACGTAAGGTGTGTAGAACTCGATTTTATTGATGACTAGTGGTAATTTACTCTTAGTAGTGTTGCTCAGTCAATGAATTTAGAACTAGTGAGCTTACATCTGCTTATGTAAGCCTGTAAATCTGTGTGAGTGTTTAAGTGTGGAGCATATAAATACAATTAACTGGTTGGAAAGAAGTTGGCAGGCTTTGATTGCAAGAACCACTTATTTGTTTATGTTTCTACTTAGAATTGTACTCTATCATAGTGAATGGTATTGATTAAGTCCGTTGGGTGACTGGCATGGGCTTCTATAAATAACTTATCTCATACCCAGTGCTGCTTATGCTAGATATTTATCACTGTGCACAGGGTATAAATGCCCAAGATTATGTTGTTTCCTTTTAGAATAATAGAAAGTACTCTATTTAAACGAAATGTTAGAAGGCAATCCTGGGGTTTGGCATAAGTAAAATTATTGATCGGTCCTTTTTATGGTTTGAATGCTTCTCCCCTAAAGAATGTGTCAAAACTCAATCCATAAGGCCTCTATGTTGGGAAGTGGGGCGTAACAGAGGTAGGTAGGTTATAAGACTTGCACACTCATAAATGAATTGATGCTGATTGTAAAGTATTTCAGGCTATGAGTTCAATCTCTTGCTCTGTCTTAACCTTTCTTTGTGCTTCTGCCATAGGATGCCAAGCAAGAAGACCCCAAGGAAACACTGGCCTTTCAATCCTGGATTTCCCAGCTTCTAGAAACACAAGCCAATAAAGACTTGTTCATTATAAATAACCTAGTTTCAGGTATCCTCTTAAAGCAGTATGAAACAGAAATACATCTTAAATAAGGTACAAGCAATTAACTAGAGATTAGTTATTAAATAATGATTAACTATAAAAGATTGATATGAAATTATCATTTGAACATTTTCTTTTGAAACGATGGTGTCATTATTATTTATTTTTTATTTTCCAGAGACGAGCTTTATTGAGCCACTCAGCTCTAGTTCCCTTTCTCCTGCACAGTCTTGGTTCCACAGAGTAGTCCAGTCCGGTGAGCAGCAGTGAGAGCACCCAAAGTGCCGTGGTTACCCCCTCCAGAAGGCTGCTCCACAGGATTCCTGGCCTCGCCCCACAGTTCCTCTCTCCTTTATATTTGTGGTAGGCTCGGCCAGCCTTCAAGATAAGTTTATCAATTCAGCCACCGCCAGCTACTATACCAACAGCTCTGTTGGCAGAAGAGAGGACCTTCTTGGAACCCAAGGGCAGCTTCACACTGGTCTTCTTGGTTTCAGGGTTGTGGGAAATGGTTCCCAGGGGTTTGGGCCAGCTTGCCCGGGTCCCCAGGCTGCTCCTCAGGCATGGTGCCCGCAGGAAGAACATTGCCAACGTTGAGTTGGGTCTTCTTGCCGCAATACTAGAACTGGTCAGTATGCATGCCCTCAGCGACAATGAACAACTCTGTACCCTTCTTGAATCAGTACTACCCCAGAAGACCACCTTCGCGAGTGGTATACTGCAGTCCAGGTAGTGAATAATGTCCTTCACAATGCCCTTGATGTAGCCTGGACGCTCTGTGAAGGCCACAGAGCGTAGACGAACAGCGCCCTTAACGATGCTTCATGCACGCTGGAAACACAGAGCCAGCACTCTTGCTCCGTCCATTATCATGCGTCCCATGGCGGCGGGTCTGTTCCCGAGCTTGGCCGAAAGAGGTCATTATTTATAATTTTAACCAAATTTAAACACATAATATATAAGTATATTATATATGTAAACACATATTACATACTATATTTACATATTACATATTTATATACAATACATTTATATATATATATCATGTAAATGTATAAGCCAAAAAGGACAGATCTAGATTATACTAAAATTAACCTATTGAAGTAGATCCAAAGAAACAATAGCTTTATTAGTATGAGTTTCTTAGCAGGAAAATACTGCATCCTTACTGAAAAATTAGGTAAATCATTGATACTTTGGTGAAATTTAGAAAGTTCACTCAACTATTTTAAAGAAAATATCCCTGAGCATAAACTCCCTAGAATAACATGGGATAGAAATAAAGTATTTGTTAATAGGGAGGGGAGGAGGGGGTGAAGGGAGAGCACGGACAAGGGGAAAAAATGAGAACCAAGACCTGTCATGTAAAGGTACAAGATCCCAATAATAAATGTAATTGTACTGTATACCTAAAATGTACCAATGAACTCAATAAAAGAAAAAAAAAGGAATAGTACACCTCACCAGATAGTTGATCATGTTACTAGAGAAAGCACAAAAGTTATCTCAGAGATAAATACATAAGACACCATTTTTCTCCGTTTCTTCTTGTCACCCTCTGCCATTGAAATAATGGGATTTATTTTTGATACTTAGTTCAGTGCTGAAAAGAAATACTCCATCAAGAAACAAAAGGTGTATGCTACAGTGGGTGAAAAAAGCCCAAATGGCAAGTGAGGAAATGCATTTTTTTTTCCTCAGTCTGTGGCCTCCCCAGCTCGAAGCATTTCCATGAATGAATGAAAGTTTTACTTTTGTACAGAAAAGCAAGTAAAACTGAAATTCATTTGAAGATATTACGAGGAGAACATCAGTCAGACTGAAACTGAGTCAGTGGTGGACAGTGTTATGCCTTGTTTCTAGACCTGCCCTACAGCCTCATGCGGTCATGGGTGAGGAGTATGGGAGTTGGATGGACTAGGATGTGTGAGTGTGGATTAAGGTTGTGATATTTGGATTGACGGTGTGAATAGTGGAACTTCCACCCTGGTGTGAGTGACTCCAACCAACAGGCTAATAGACTAGATGGAAAATAAAGGAACAGAAAGAAAGCAAGATCGTTGCAGCTGCCTCTGTTGTTGCTGCCTTCTGTCTTCCATGCCAGGAACCCCTTCTTCTCTGTGAAGCCCCTCTGCCACGCCATCCTTCCTTGCAGCCAGCCGACTAAAGACTGAAACTTCTACAAACTGTGAGCCAAAATAAACCTTTCTTCTCTTAATTTGTGAGTACTGGGTGTTTGTCCCAGCAACGAGAAAAATAGCCAAAATGGTCTGTCTCTGTTAAGGTTTAATTTTAAAAGTCCTCTCTTGACACATTTAATATTTGGCAATTAACATTAGGTAAACAGGGGTAATTTTGGACAGTTCTGCTACTTTTCAGCGAGAAATTGAAGAAAAGTTTAAGACAGCTATTTTAAAGGCTGGAAAACATCACTTTGTCCTGACTGTTATATTTTTAAGGGAGTACCATACAGACTATAATAGGGTGTATATGAAATCTTGTATAGATCGTAGGTACTTCCTTATCACTCATAATCACCTGAGATGCTGAGTACATGTTGGTCCAGAACTGGGTTAGAGATCTCCAGGCAGGAAGGAGCAGAAGTTAAGAGGTAGGAGGGAGAGACGTGATATGACCAAGACAGATACACTTGAGAAGCTATGATGTAAGTTTTCTTGTTGCTTAGATCATTTTATGCCATATCAGACCTTCTAATACTAATAGGTATTGTATATGTTGGATTTACTACCTAATGCTGACTACAACGTTATTTTATTTTCTGAGTTTATTAATGTCTTTGAGAATTAGTTATTTTATGTGACTATTTTTGAAATCTGGACTTCAAAAATTTGGTCTCTTCAGAAAAGTCCTTTTATTAATCTCTACCTGCTGATATTCCTAAACTTGGGGAATGTTTACTTCTCCTTGGAAGTCTACTTAAATCAGAGAATCATAATTTAAAAGATAACAGCATGTAAGTAAATATCAATTCCTTAATAAAATAGCATGGATATCAAAGCAGTTTTCTATTTTTCTTTCACCCTTACTGTGAATGAATCCAGGTAGCATTATACTATGACTTAGTAAAATAAATATTTTACAAAGTCGGCTGAGAACCAAGTATATATTTGAATGATAAATGTACTATGTTCTAATAAAAATGAGTATTAAATGGAAATATGCTTTACTTGTCCAAATGCATCTTTTGAAAGTTATATACTCTTCATGAATTCATAGATAAATATAATAATAAAAATATTTGGAAATGAGTACAAATTTACCAAAAGAAAATCATGTACCTATTCACAGCTATAGTTATAGCTATTATGACAATTATAAAATTTCAGGCAACCTGAAGGACATGGCATCAGCCTTATTAAATGGTATTTACACTAAAACATGTGGAGTTGTCTGAAAGATCAAGACGAGGAGATGATTCAGAGTTTTACTTCAAAATGTAGGCAGCTGTTTCAATTGCAAAAAGACACTCCAGAAGACTGAATGAACCTGCCAAAGCCAAACACCTTTGAGAAATCTCATGGGAGGCCTCGTCCTCCAGAGACTTGCTGTTCGCTTTTCACTTCAAAGCATGCAGGCTCAGCCTCTTGGTAATAAGCCAATGTGAACATCCAGACATCTGTAGTTTCTCCCTTCACATTCTCAGGCCTTTTGTTGTTATATCAGATCCTGGAAATGCGAGTCCGGAACAAAATATTCCTGTTATCATGTATTACCTTTGGTATGTCCTTCACTGAAGCTAATAATAGCATTTGTGCTACTTATTCATGGAATTAAAGGAAATAACCATTTAGAACTGGACAAAACATAGATTCTGATCCTATTACTTTGAAGACAATAAATCCGGGCCCAGAAATGTTGAGCGACTTTCCTACTGGCACACAGTGTGTAAGTGGAACAGCTCTGGTCTCTCTAAACTCCTCTCTCTGTTCTGTTCAAGAACTGCTCGCTGGCCTCCTACCATGGCAGCACACTTGGTCAGGTTATGGAGGGCTGCTAATCCATTGTGATGTACCACTGCTTTGTACTAGAGGAGCTCATGATGTATTTGCATTTTTTTCAACTAATATTTTGGGGAAACAGGCTAAGACATTCTTATTTCCTCAAGAGTTTCATATGTATGTTTGTGACAGACAAGAAAAGGACAAAGAATTCAAATTTTTTGTTATGTAATGCCTAACAGGGAGAGAAGGGTGATTTTTCTAATGTTTACTTTTATCAAAGTAAAACTTATATACACTGAAATGGTCACTTGGCTAGATACATATATCTAAATCTGTATCTTCATCAGTATAAATATCAATCTCTGTTTCAAACATTTGAAACTTGTTATGGATGTAATACTCCCTCACCCCAAATACAAAAGTGTGAGTTTCCTAAAACAAGGTTGTTTTCTTTGTCACCTTCACAAAAACTGCTAATGAGAATAGCCAAAATTTTGAAGGCAAAAAGTTTTCGACATATAATTTACAAATTTACACATATATATTGCTATTTTAACCCAATATGTGAAAGATACAGGTTGTTTGTTATTACTGTATATATAGTTTGTTGCATATATGCTATTATTTAACTTAACTGTGGAAAGTACCAGTAATATAATAATAAAATAATATGATAAAAATATAAGATATTCTATAATTTCTGTCTTTGATACAGTGATTTATTTGAATTACACAAAAATCTTAATGTGATATTTATAATGAAAGTTGCATTACTGTGTATTCTTAGAAAGATAATATGTAAATGTAACATTTGTTTTGAAAAGAGAAATTAATAAGGTGAGGCTAAATAGATATTGCCTTTACTTAGTAAGAGAAAATAATGACATGTTCCCTTCCTTCGCATGATGAAATAGGATGTTTTGAATCTTCCTACCTATTTTACCAGTGCTACTATGCTACTCACTTTAGACTACTGAAATGCCCGGAGCTTTTAAGTCTGTTTTCTTTACTCATGCATTTTAGTAAATGCAACACAAACACACACACACACACACACACACACACACACACACAC